>NC_056742.1:144651805-144681805 GCF_019279795.1 Protopterus annectens | reverse complement strand
ACAAATCTAAGAGACCTATACAGGGTATGTGCATAGTGAACTACTGTTGCAGACGTGTGTGTTGAACTGCATGTGATATACTGAGCTCATACCATTCAACTGTCCAGTGTTATGCACACTGACCATATGTGTGCCTCATATTTGTAGTCATTTACTCATAGAGTTGTGTTATGTCTGGCAAATCTGTGAAGATAGACATTAGAACATAATAGCATACATATGAGTGTTGGACATCCTCCAGGGTATGTGTGTGAATGCAAAGCCTACTGTGCTATCAACTGACTTGTGTGTTACAGCAATGTTAATAAAGTGTCACTAATGTTGAGCCATTGCCCCCCATTTATGTGTAGCATCCTTCAAATGTCCTGCTGTATCAGGTTGAGTGGTATGACTGAGCAGCAAGAGTGTAAATACAGTGTGCCATACTGACAGAGAACAGATATGTATATCAAGTATCACCCATGCACATGTATGTATGAGTAGGTGTACCTGGAAGCCTTATAACAACAGACATGAGATGCAAACCATCAGGTAAATAAGCTGTACATGTTGTGTATGTGTATAATCTTAGTTTGTGTGCATCCAACAGACATAAATTTCTACAGCTACTGGTTGTTGCATTGCCCTGACACAGACATGGATACTAGAATAAGCATGATTATCAGGTTGAAAATGGAGAGTTGTCCAACTGTGTTATGACCTTGTATCCATGCCCACTACAAACAGTTATATGAGCACCTACATAGCTGTATGGACTCATCAATCAATAATTGACTCTTAAAACATGCCTCCACCAAGGTAGAGTAATCCCCTTTGATGGACAGCAGCAATACACAAACCACATAATAGGTTGCTATATTGGCTGTACAGGGCCAAGTAGGAGCAGGCACCAACTTGGAAGCAAGTCAGCCTGTGTCTGAACAAGCATATGAGGCCATAGGTGAATTACTGTAAGGCTAACTATGAGTACATATTGCACACATCCACCAAGGCCAATCACAATGCCGTCTTCACTCTCAGAGGCAACAAGCCAACCCACCGTGTACTAGTGGCCAATCACACAACAGACACACACAGCATAGCTATAGCCAACCCACTGCAGACAGGTTAAAGGAAAACATCACCCTCCCATCCCACCATCAGTATAGGTGGATATGCACAGCACCTGCACCCCCTCCATTCATCATCAGAGAGCAGGTTCATAATGCCTAATCAAAGGCAACAAATGTAAGTCTCCATGGGAGCTGATAACATCCCTAACTATATCCTACATGAACACAGGCATATGCCCCCAGCTCCATTACACACTGTACGCAAGCAAAGCCTGAGCACCACTGACATCCCATCTGCAAGGAAGATGGCCACTGTCATCCCTCTACACAAAAGTGAATGATGAATGGTGGATTATGCAATTTACTAGGCCTCATTGGGGGGAACATGACACATCAGGACCAGGAGTGCAATGCAAGCTCATACTGTGCTGATAAATGACAGGGGTATGATGTGGTCGTAAGTGGTGGCTAATGCTAGTCAATGTTGATATGAGGTCCTGTGATGTGTTTCCCTGTTTATGTCTTCCAGGTGACATGCAATGTGCAAGGCAGCCCACGTACACTGCAGCTGAAACTGCGTCCATCACTGAGATGATAATCAACCACCATGGGGTGATGTTTGGCCACAGCCAACAGAATCTGTCAGAATGGACCACCATCTAGGATGAGCTTGTCCACACAGTAAATGACTTAGGCCACCATGGACACACAAATGATCAGGTCAGACATCGGGCAACTGTCCTGATATGCCATGTCCGGCAAAGGGCTGCTGCTGTGGCTAGGGACCATTCTGCCACAGGTGGGGGTCCTGCTATGCAGGCCCCACTGATATCAACAGATGAGCTCTTTGCCAACCTTGGGGCAGCCACCACACACCAGCAAAGCCAACACACACAAGTTGTGGAGGTGGGTGGCACCCAGACAACAGGCGAGGAGTGTCCAGGTAACGCCCCGGTGCACATCAGTTTAATAATGTAGCAGTCATACTGGCTTCTGTAAAGTATCTAGATGCATATGTCAAGTCAAACTGCATTTGTGGGTGGGATTTTGTGATGCACACAAGTGCACATCTATGGTGAAGGACAGCAAATTGTGTAGTATCAGAGCTTGTACTGTACATGTGCAGAAATGTAGCATTCATCTTCTACCCTCGTTAGTCAGGTCTGACCATAAGCTAATCACCCTTAACATCCACATCCCACCCCCACCCCCCAGTAAAGAAACCACCATAAAAAACTTCTCCAAAGCCAACTTCATGCTACTCAAGTCAGAAGTGACAAACTTCATGACACCCATGCAGACGGGAACTGAAAGTTCAACTGCTGAATCCTACACTAAGGCACTGTACGAGCACATCCACTCATGCATGAATCGTGCCATCCCAAATAGAACCAAAATGCTCTCATCCAAAAAAAGGAAGCCAATCTGGTGGTCCCCTGCCATAAACAAACTTTACAACAAAAGGAAGAAACTTTTGCAGAAAAGTGGAAAATCCCAGGATGCAAAAAACTCCCTTACTAGCCTCAGTAAGAAACTGAGATGCCTCATAAAATCCTCCAAAGCTAGTTACGAAAATAAAATTGCCAAAGATTCCAAAGACAACCACAAAGCATTCCATAACTATGTCAAGAATCTAAATGGCAATGCTCAGATATGCTCGAGCTAAAACAGAATGATATTAAATATACTGATCCGAAGGATATTGCCAATATACTGGCAGATCAATTCAGTGCCAACTTCACACCCCTCTCACCCCCTAAATGGCCCATCTCAATACCGGAAGATTGCCAAATTCCAGTAATAACGGCCACACAGGTACAAAACTCACTCTCTAAAGCCAAGAATACAGCATCCATGGGACCAGATGACATCCCGGGCTGTGTACTACATGAACTACAATATGAACTGGCACCTCACCTAAGTGTCATGTTTAATCATAGCCTCACCTCAGGTTTCGTGCCCACTGAGTGGCGCAGAGCTACAGTTATCCCAATCCACAAGGGGGGATCCACCTTGGATCCCGGGAACTACCGTCCCATCAATCTGACAAGCCTTATCTGCAAGGCCATGGAGCGTATTATCATGGAACTTATAAACAAAGACATTGGCAACCTTCAAACACTGGACCCCACCCAGTTTGGGTTTGTGAAGGTTGTCTCCTGAACCTGATTGACTTCTTTGAATCAGTCTCCAGAGCCATGGACAAGGGTAAGGTGGTCCACACAGCCTATCTAGACCTTGCCAAGGCCTTTGACACCATCCCCCACTCTGGAATCATAGATAAACTTACTAAGTTGGGCATTAATCCCTATGTCACCCAATGGGTTGCTAAATGGCTTACTGATAGAACCCACACTGTAAAAGTAGCCGACTCCAAATCCAGCTCCAGACAAGTGACAAGTGGAGTACCTCAGGGTTCAGTCCTGGGGGCTCTTGTTTGGCATCTACTTCTCTGAAGTACAGGTCAACACTAAGGGACTCTGGCTAACAAAGTTTGCAGATGACTGCAAACTGGGAGCCATTATTGAATCCCAAATGATGTGGATACGCTACAAAGGGCCTTACAGAAACAGATGCTTGGTGCCAGAGCCATGGGCTCAAGCTCAATGCCAAGAAATGTATTGTTATCCCCTTTAGGAAAAAACATGTATCCATAAATTACCATATAGGTGGCAGTACACTAAACACAGAAAGTGTGATAAGAGACTTAGGGACACAGATGGACAGTGGTCTCACCTTCGATAACCACATCGCCACAACAGTCAGGAAATCCTTCTATGTGGCACACCTCATCAGGAAGGGCTTTTCATCCAGAAAAAAGGAGGTCATTGTCCCACTGTACTCATCCCTCATTAGACCCATTATAGAATACAGCCCCATTTGGTATGTACCTCTCAAGACATCTGCAACAACTGGAAGGCCTCAGAAATACCTCACTAAAAGAATCACAGGCCTAAAGCAGATGCCCTGCTGACTGCCTTAAAAACTCCAGCTATACTCTGTCGCATATCGTCTACTCAGAGGCGATCTCTGCTTAACATACAAGGCCATGTCAAACCCAGAGCTGTTGGACATGCTACATAAAGAAATCCCAATCCCTCAGAGCTACACGCTCCAGGGATCTAAACCTTGTCATCACAATAAACAAAACACGCTGGAGGGAAAGGTTCCTGACCCAGAGACTCCCCAGACTCTGGAATAGATTGCCCATACATGTCAAGCAGAGTGCCTCTTTGGACCTCTTCAAGAGGAACCTTGACGATTGGATGGGAGAAAGGAAATTCACCCCAGGGATCACGTCAGTCGCCCTGCTAGACAGGGGTCCAGGAAAGTAAATTAATGTGGGAAGAAATAGCCAGGGAATTGTTATGGCTAGGCTTGTATAGGCCCTAGGGCTGATAGCCTAGTACCAACCTATGAACCTATGAACCTATGAATACCATAGGTTCATAGGTAGGTACTAGGCTATCGGCCCCAGGGCCTAAGTAAGCCTAGCCAACAAGGTTCACTGGCTTATGCCACCCAAGAATGTTATTTTCCTGTGCCCCAGTTGAGCAGAGCACAAAAGTGACCCCCAGGGTGTATTTCCTATTTCCCATCCACTCATCAAGATTTTTCTTGAAGAGTGCTAATGAGGAACTTTGCTTGACATAGATGGGTCACTTGTTCCAGAGTGTGGTAAGTCTCTGGGATAGGAATCTATACTTCCAGCATGTCCTGTTTATTGTGGTGACAAGGTTTAGGTCCCTAGAGCATGTAGCTTGGAGGGATTGGGATTTCTTTACGTGTAGCACAGCTCTGGATTTGACATAGCTTTATATGTTAGACAGAGATCACCTCGGAGAAGGTGATATGCTACGGAGTAAAGCTGGAGTTTTTTGAGATGGTCAGTGTAGGGCATCTGTTTGAGACCAGTAATCCTCTTTGTGAGGTACTTCTGTGGCCTTTCCAGCTGCTGCAGATGTCTTGTGAGGTACATTCCAAAAGGGGCGTTGTACTCTATAATGGGTCTAATGAGTGTCGAGTACAGGGGAACAATTACCTTTTTTTTTCCTGGTCTGCTAACAATACCTCTCCCCCACAACTACATAGGTACCTCTTGTCTGGATGGACAGCAGCCTGAAGCCAGTGAGTATGGCATTGTCCTGTTGTGGCTCACCAATACCCCAGGCATGTTAAGGTAATGCATTTTACCATGCACACAACTGTTACTTTTAACCATATTGCGAAATGTGCATGTTCACTTGTGGTGGGTTTAACTGCATTGCATCAGAGTGGCCATCACAGGGGCCTATTTGCAGAAGGTGTAACATATCAGTAGCATACCTCACAACCTGTCACTGCAAGAAATCTGGAGAAAGACTGACAAAATGGGGAGACAAAGGGACAAAACTAGGGAAATATTTGAAAAGTAGTCTTATGCAGTGCATATAAAAAGTGTACACATCCCTATTAAAATGTCAGGTATTTGTGACATACAAACATGAGACCACAATAAAACATTTCACAACTCTTCCCACCTTTAATGTGACCTGTTACCTGTACAAGTCAACTGATACACAAACCTGTTAGGGGAACAAGTATGAGAAATAAAACAAGTACAATAAGCAAGATGCATAAGCATGCACAGCCTGAAGCTAATACTTTGCTGAAGCAGCTTTTAAGGTAATGACAGCATTACATCTTCTTGGGTACACACCTGCCATCAATTACAGAGACTTTTTGATTAACAACAAATAACGGTCAGCTGTCCTACTAGGCTTTTCCAGACATTTACTCAGTCACCTGCTACAGCAACAGCCATGGTTCGCAGAGAGCTTATAAAGCTTCAAAAGGATTTCATTGTGGAAAGGTATCAGCCCGGAGAAGGGTACAAAAACATTTCCACAGCATTGCATATACCATGGAACATGATGAAGACAGCCATCACAAATTGGAGAAAATATGGGACAACAGTGACATTGTGAAGAAGTGGACATCCCTCCATATATGATGAGAAGACAAGACCAAAACTGGTCAGGGAGGCTGCCAGGAGACCTACAGCAACAGTAACAGAGATGCAGGAATCTCTTGGAAGTACAGGTTGTGTACTACATGTGACAGCAATCTCCTGTATTTTCCACATGTCTTGTCTATGGGGTAGGGTTGGAAGATGGCAACATTTTCTCACACTGAACAACATCCAGGCCTGGCTAAATTCTGAAAAAAATACAAGTCTCCCAAAAGCATGTGGGAAAATGTGTTATGGTCTAATGAGACAAAGGTTGAACTTTTTGGCCACAATTTCTAAAGGTTTGTTTGGTGCAATAACAACCCTACGCATCACCAAAAGAACACCATCCTCACGATGAAGCATGGTGATGGCAGTGTCCTGCTTTGGGTTTGCTGTTCATAAGCTGGAACTGGGGCTTTAGACAAGTTGGAGAGGGTTATGAACAGTTCCAAATACCAGTCCCTTTTGGCCAAAATTCTTCAGGTGTCTGCTAGATAGCTGTAGATGAAGAGAAATTCCACCTTTCCACATGACAATGACCCAAGCCATACATCCAAATCAACAAAAGAATGGCTTCACCAGAAGACATTCAATGTTCTGTTCTGGCCCAGCCAGAGCACACACCTATATCCAATAGAAAATCTGTGGGGCGACCTGAAGAGGGCTGTGCACAAGAGATGCCCTCACAATCTGACAGAGTTGGAGGGCTTTTGGAAGGGAGAGTGTGCAAATATTGCCAGGTCAGGAATTGCCATGCTGATACACCTTCCTTTGAGAACTGAATGTTGTAATTAAATCAAACTGTGCTTTAACAAAGTATTAGTTTAAGGGTGTGCACACTCATGCAACCAGCCTATTGTATGTATGTCATTTACTGTATGTTACCCCTAACCGATGTGTATGATCATCATTTGGATTGCACAGGTTATAGGTCACATTAAAGGTAGGAAATGTTATGACATGAATCCTGTGGTCTCATGTGATCTATCACAAAAACCTGGAATGTTAACAGGGGTGTGTACATTTATTATATCCGCTGTAAGCTTAGAAAGTTGTTAGAGTAGTTGTTAGAGTAACATACATTTGCTGCAGGTTATGAAGTCTGCAATTCAAATTATGTCATTAATTAGTGTTGCCATTCCACAGATCATTACAGTAATGTATCAGACAAACGCAGGATTTATGAGGAACAGACCAAAAATATGAGCCACACATCTAGACATTTAGTGAAACTCTGTACAGTTGAGAGGTATGTTCTGTAGGAGTTGCCACTGTCCTATACAGGTGAACAGCAATAATGTGTACATGAGTGCAGTGTGTGCTAGGTGAAGGCCCATTACCTATTAACACTACTCACTTATCCCAGAGGTGTATATTAGTAGTAATATTAAGTGGAAAGGTCTGTACTGCATGATTTTTGTGGGCCTGTCCAGAGTTTGTATGTTGTGGTCTGTCTGTGTGTCGTGAATGTCACCAGTTGGCTATTGTGAGGTTTGTGTAATGCCTTTGTGCCACCTCACCTCTATGTGTCTGTGTGTGTGTCCATGTGTGCATGTTTGCACATGTGTGTGTGTGTGTGTGTGTGTGTGTGTGTGTGTGTGTGTGTGTGTGTGTGTGTGTGTGTGTGTATATACCAACAAACCTTATAGTGCAGGTATTAATTTACATATGTTGTCCTCACCTCACAGGTGGACATGGTGGCCATGGTCCCTCCCGATCAGAATCTGATGTCAGTGTCTCTGCAGACTCTGACTATGATGGTGGTCCTAGTGAAGCACATGTGGGGTTGTCGTGGGCTGAATCTGTGCCATTGGTTGGCATCACACAGTCATCCACAATGTCCCTGCACATAGTTACAATGCCCACACATACCCCATCCCCATCAGCCACAGATATTGGACAGTTGGAAGATGGTGGCATGAAACAGGATAGTGTGATGACTATGGCAAGTGTGAGTAAAGACAATAGCCATATCCAGAGTGCAGGTGAGGTCCCACAAAAGTGGATGGACAGGGGTGCTCAAAGGAGGACTGCTGCCAATTGAGCCACTGTTACAAGTATCACAACAGGTGTCACCAGATGCATGTTTCAGGCTGTCATAGATGCATAGGCACGTAGTGAACACAACACCAGACAAATACTCAGGGTCTTGGATGCAACTCTTCGTGGCTTATGTGATGACAAATACACATCAAAATACTGAGGTCATGAATAGATGGTGGGGTGGGATCTTGGCAATCCTCGACCGTGGAATGTCTGTGCTGCAGCGTGTGGTGGTAGATGGGCATCGGCCACGTGAACATAAGTCGGCACCAACATCAGCTGAGAGTCTATGTGGCCATGCACCTTCACACTCCTGTAGTGGCAGTCCCACCAGCAGTACCAAAGGGCAGGTGCTGTCCACACCACAATGGAGCAGGCCATGGGCAGGTGGTCCTGGATGGTCCCAAAAGGGACATGGATCATGCAGATAGCAGTCAACATTGGGGAAATAGTACTGCATCTGGCCTTGGGCCTGGTGGTGCCAGTGTGACCCCTGGCAGGACGGTTCCCATGTCTGTGGCCAGAGATAGTGAACTGTACACCCTGCCATGTATGGTCCACAGCTGTCCAGCATACCCCTGTGTAGATCAGCCACATGGTGTGACTGTCTGCATACAAACACACACACATCACCCTCACAGCCAGGTCGCCTCCAGACACACACATACACACACACACACACACACACACACACACACACACACACACACACACACACACACACACACACACACACCACCTCTGCATGGTCTATTCATAGAACACCCCTCCAAACACACACACACATGATGTCAACCGTATGGCTTAGCCTAGGCCTCTGGCAAACACACACAACACCCTGTGAGTATGATGATACCTGTGCCACATCCCTGTCATCCATACCACTGATGCAGGGACATGCTAATATGGTTCTGATGCACAGGGTGAATTAAGTACAGGTTAGCTATGTAATGCTGTGTAAGGTGCTGTCAGCTGGCATTTGTAATGAGTACACTTCAGAGTAGTAATCCGGGGTGGTGCAGTGGTAGCATTTTCGCCTCACAGCAAGAGGTTCTCGGCTGGAGTACCTTCTGTGTGGAGTTTGCATGTCCTCCCCACAGTTGAGTAGCATTCGAAAGACATGCGTGAATGGGAGTGTCTTTGTGGAAGGTTGGGCGTCGAGCTGGCACCTTGGCACCGTAAAAAAAATCTACTGTCAATCATTAGCGGACCGGAGTTCCACTGTGGTGACCCCTAACTGGGAAAAGCTGAAAGAAAAACAACAACAACACTTCAGAGTGTGTGTACCTTTTCATCCATTATGCATTATTGGTGTTAGTAATGCTGACTGAATGTAGTCTCACATTTTGTATTCTGTTTGTGTTCTAGGTATCTGTGTATCAGCAGGGTGTGGCCCTGAAGACATTGCCAATGAGGGGTATGGCAGAGTGGTAACACACCAATTGTGTCAGAGCCAAGGTACAGATGTATATGTACACATTTATGAGATCTTGTAACAGCTATTGTATGTGCCACTGAGCTTACAGGGCTGAGGGGTGTATACAGGTAAGTCCATGGTGGCTGACATCAGCAGCCCTTGTGAAGTGGGCAATGGTAAGTGTAGTGGGCGGAACACACCTCAAATTGGTAAAACCCACACTCCTAGAGGATATTGTGTTGACCAAACACACAGAGGATACTATTCACACACACGCACACACACACACACACACACACACACACACACACACACACACACACACACACACGCACACACACGCACACACACGCACACACACACACACACACACACACACACACACACACACACACACAGGATCACAGTTGGTGGTACTACACTGTTATGAGGTTATTGCAGGTGGTAAGGAACTAATAGTGTGATGACTATTCCAAAGTACCTGTAAAGTGAATAACATCATGAGCCCTTGTGAGGTATGGCAATGGGAGGTGTACTGGGTTTGGTAGGACTCATTAGACTGTCACCTACGAGTCTACACACTCACAAACACTGCTATACACACACCAATGCACACACAATTGCCAGTACTGACATTAGAAGCCCTGCCTATCATGTTATTCATTCCATACTGTTACATAGCTTTTGCACATGGCACGGGCCTTATAGGGCTGAAGAGTGTCCACAAATACCCCTACAGTGGATGCGAACAGTGGCCTTTGTAAAGTGGACCTTGGGACATGGACTGGGAGTACCAAGGCCTAAAAATGTAAAACCCACCCCCCAATAGATATAGTTCTCACTAAAACACATACACAGGATACAGTTCTCGTGCATACATGCACATATTTGCCAGGACTGAGATTAGAACCCCTACCTATCTAGTTATTGCTAATACAGTGTTATGCATTTATCACATGCACCACATACCTTATAGTGTGAAGATTGTCCCACAGTTCTTCTAAGGCGAACAACATCACCAACCCTTGTAAAGTATGGCAATGGGCAGTGTACTGGGAGAGTGCAGCCTCAAAATGATATATCCTACAAATATACACACATACAAACACACACACATTTGCCAGGACTCAGATTAGAACCCCTACCTATATAGTCATTGGTATTACAGTGTTATGCAGTTACCACATGCATCACAGAGCTTATAGGATGAAGAGTATCCCAAGGTACCTATATAGTGAATAACATCACCAGCCCTTGTAAAGTATGGCAATGGTATGTGTACTGGGTGATAAGGCCCTCATACTACTTTCACCCACATGTTTACACACTCACAAACACTTTTATATGCACTAATGCACACACACACACACACACACACACACACACACACACACACACACACACACACACACACACATTTGCCAGTACTGACAGCCATAGGTTCATAGGTTCATAGGTGTGTACTAGACGAATGGCTATGGAGCCTTTATAAGCCTAGCCCATAGGATTAACCTGGCATCATGCCACCTGATGATAGTCCCCAGTGTGTCTAACAATTATAGTCACTGGAGTGATCCCCTGGGTGGGATTTCTATTCCCCATCCACTCATCCAGATTTCTCTTGAAGAGGGCCGGTGAGGTGCTCTGCTTGACATGTATGTGAAGTCTATTCCATAGCGTGGGCAGTCTCTGGGTTATAAACCTGCCCCTCCAGCATGTTCTGTTGATTGTGAAAATGTGATTGAGGTCTCTGGGGCATGTGGTGTGGATGGATTGGGATCTTTAGATGCAGCATTCCTGACTGAGCTGGGTCAGACATGGCTTTGTAAGTCAAGCAGAGATTGCCTGTAAGTAGGCAATATGAGAAAGAGAAGAGTTGGAGTTATTGGAGCCTGTACATATAGGACAAGCGTTTAAGGCCTAGGATCCTCTTTGTGAGGTACTTTTGCAGCTCTCCAGTTGTTGCAGGTGTCCAGTGAGGTACATGCCAAATGGGCCATTGTACTCAATTGGCCTAATGAGGGGAGAGTAGAGGGAGACAATGACCTCCTACTTCCTGGCTGAAACACCCTTAGTAATGAGATGTGCCACATAGACGGACTTTCTGAGCACAGTAACACTGTGGTGGTCAACAGAGAGCTCGCTGTCAACCTGTGTTCCCACTTCCCTTATACCGACGTCAGTGTTCAGTGGACTACCATCAATGTGGTGATTCATGGGAACCATGTTGCTCACAAAGGGGATGGTGGCACATTTTCTGGCATTGAGCTAAAGTCCAGGGTTCTGACACTAGTCATAGGTCTCAGTGAGGCTTTTCTGCAGACTGTGTCAACATCACATGGGGAGGTAATGATAGCACCCACCTTGCAGTCATCTGCAAACATTGTCAGCCAGATTCCATTCATGTTGGGCTGGATTTCAGAGGCATAGATACTGAACACTAGGGGACCCAGGACCAAACCCTGTAGGACTCCACACACACACACACACACACACACACACACACACACACACACACACACACACACACACACACACACAAAGGTAGGTGATGTGATATTCCAACCCCCCACCTCAGTACCATCAGACAATGAATCTCATCTTCATGCTGGCACATGTCACTGGTCACAACTGGTATGGAACAGTCTGCAGCAGGACATCACTATCTGCCATTCAGGGTATCCCTGTGTATGTCTCACACTCTGTGTGTGTCTCCCTGTATGTCACACTCTATCACTGTCTGTCCCTCTCTTCCCCATGTCTATATGTGTGTATGCTTGACATATTGTAATATGTTGCCCATATATATATATATATGTGTGTGTATGTATCACATGCAACAGATGCAGCTATACCACATATGTGCCACCTACATCTGGCTGTGGGTAATCCTGCCTGATGGCTGTGTGTGGATGCAGTTAGGTTTACATAGCTGTGTGTATGCAAAGACATTTGCAGAATACAGAGATATATAGTCCGATGTGCTTTCAGACATGGGCTTCACTTCTTTAATGAGTGAAGTGTGATGATGCTCAGTATGACCTTCTATACTAAGTATGGGAATCCATTCCAGGGATAGTTGTTCTCCAGTCTGGGGTGTTGTGTGCTACAGCCACACCTTGCAATCTGTTTGTACAAGATATCTGGAGATAGGCTGCCGATATGGGGAAACAATGGGCCAAACATAGGGGGGTACTGTAACTATTGATCTTGTCAATGTATGCGTTGCTTGAGTTACAGGGTTTGTTTTAGCAGACATTTTCTGACATATGTAATGTTTGACACTGGACTGTATTGTGTCATTACCTACTTACAGATATAATTAGATCATTACAGTTATTTACCAGAGAAATACCAAATGGATGATGCACAGACCTATATTATGAGGTAAAGGCTAGACATTCTTGCACAATCCAGCCAGTTGTCAGGTGTCGCTACAGCTGACTGACTGATGAAGCTGTGTAAAAGGTACAGCACCTTGGTGATATACTAGCTGGAGATCTCCTAGTTGTGCAGTATTCTTCTTACCTGAAATGTCATATCCTGGTGTGGCCATACCTGTCAGCTGTTCAGATTCTCACATATTATCCAGATTCATGCCTCATTAATCTGGTTGGTGTCCCTTAATATTGTGGTTTTCTAGCACATTTGTTGGAAATCACTCAGGGTTGCAGTCAGGGAATAATGACAAAACATTAGAGTTTCAGATTTCACATCCTTCATAACATCCATGCTATTACACTGTTATTCTATCAACTTTCTAACATTATGAGACCAATATTTCAAATGTGTCCCTATAGTTGGGCCTTTATCCCACCATTATGTATGGCTTTGTCCAGATTTCTTCCTCTATGAGGTTGAGAGGTATGTTACTAGCATTTAGCAGCATGGCTTTACATTTGCATTTTGTTGACTGTGTTATGTTGGTAGTATGGACCCCATGACATTCCCTATAAAGACAGAATGGGTGAGGCATGGGCCTTTTCTAGAGGCCTATAGGCCACGTGAAACTGCTGCAGGCTATCTGTAGTAATCCAGTGTGTTCTGTCACTCATATGTTCCCAGGCTGCCAGGCAGTGGATCCCCTTGGGGTGACAATGGTAAGTGACAGAATGCTATGCTGTGCTACCAGGCACCATACCTCTCTACGTATGTGAACCAGACATCTGGACAAAGCCATGAGTAATTGGGTGACAAAGGCCTAAATATATGGACCATTGTACTATTGGCCTTACAAACATGGAAAGGTGATACAATAACAGATTTTGCATTAGCATGCATTTTTCTATATGATATGAGGTCTGAGACACTACAATCCATCATTATTTCCTGACTTTAGACTTTCGTGGTTTGCCAGTGATTTGCCAGACAACCACTATTTCGGAATAAAGACACCACAAACATGATGCAAACCTCTGTACATTATGCAAAAGGTCTGTACATTTGGGAGGTATGGTAGGCACTGTGTAGGTTACTCCAGCTTGTGTACTCTTCATAGAGAGAGGTGTCAGTCCATGAGTCCCTACAGTGTCAGTGTGTGTGTGGTATGTATTGCTTCTTTGCCAAGGCCTGGGCATACTGGGCATGTCTCCATCTGCCTACAGGAGCAGGCTCTGGGGCTTCCTCCTCCGAGTCCCTCTTTGGCTGTGGGGACCTTGGCAATAGTGGGGAGCTATGTGGCCCTTTCCCGTGCTGTTCCTGCTGCAGCTGTTTCCACAGGATCATATTGTGTAGCATGGCACATACTATGAACATGTGTGCACATGTGGCTGGAGAGTGCTGCAAGGCTCCACCAGATATGTCAAGACAGTGGAACCGTGACTTGAACATCCCAAACACATATTCTATAATGATCCTGGTTTGCGCATGTGCCTCATTATGGCATTCTTGAGTGTGTGTGTGTGTGTGTGTGTGTGTGTGTGTGTGTGTGTGTGTGTGTGTGTGTGTGTGTGCATGTGTGTGCGTGCATGTGTGTGTGTGTGTGTGTGTGTGTGTGTGTGTGTGTGTGTGTGTGTGTGTGTGTGTGTGCGTGCATTTCTGATGGGTGTCATCATCCACGGCTCCAGTGCATATCCAACATGCCCCACCAGATGGCCATACAGGATGTCCCCACTGGCAAATGCCTGATACAGTTGTGACGAATGCCAGATGTTGGAGTTGTGATAGCTTCCAGGGCTGCCAGAACACACACATTTATGATAATGCCCTGGGCATTGCATATGACCTGGCAGTTGATGGAGGGGAAGCCCTTGTGGTTTATGTAGATCCTACCCTGTTCACTGGGTAGTGCTTTGATGTGGATGTGTGTGCAGTCTATTGCACCCAGTACCTCTGGGTATTCTGCTACATGGTGGGAGAGATGCATATTGCTGGACCTTTCCTCATGGGTGTTGGGGAAGTAAATGTGCTCACCAGTATATGGTTGGATGGCATCCAGGAACTGGAGTACCCTGGATGCAGATGCCTGTGAGACCCCCATGATGTCCCCAGTAGGTCTTTGGAATATACCTGTAGCTAGTATTCTTAAGGCTACACATACCTTGGTATCCATTGGGATGGGTTCCCCTCTGTTGGCTCTGGGTCTGAGTTGAGGCCAGAACAGCTTGATGATTTACTGAAGTATGTCTCTGTCCACCCTGTAGTGCTCTACTATATCCAGATCATGCAGCCCCTGGTAAGTCACCCTGGGTCTGGTCACTGTTCTCCTCCTCCTCAGTCTGTAGTGGTTGTCAGCATTATCCTCCTCACCACCCTCAGCCTCTAGCACATATTGATGTAGCAAAGCAATGGCAGCCCCTAACATTTTTTTGGTTGAAATTTCCCCCGCATCTGTACACCAATGGTGCAGAGTTTGTGGGAAAAGCCAGACTGGAAGGTGTTTGCATAGTTTATACTGTTGTGCTGCAGATGTTGTGTATATGATTGGCTGACTATGATGCATTCTATCTGCCAGCTGTGTTATTTGTATTTGATTGCTTTTATTCTGCTATTTCCTTTTTTTTTTTTCCTTTTTCCCCTTCCCATTTCCACCCTTTTTAAGCGCAAGCCTGTAAACAGTCCTGCTATTTCTGGGTTTTTATTTATTTATTTTTTCTTTTTAGACTTGGTGCATGCCACACAAACCCGTTTAGCTAAGGTAAACAATGAGGAATGGCCCTCCCCTGAACATGAAGACACTTTTCATTTCATGGAATAAGTCAATACAGCCTCAGACACACCCCCTTGCCTAGCTGTGCTTAGCTAAGCTCAAATGTGAGCTGTGGAGCTCCAATGTGCTTACACCAAGCATGACACATCCCCTTTTCATGTTAGCTGCTTCTCCTGCTTACACCACTGCCTTATAGCTCCTACATGGTTAGGTGCAGTTTGGCACTTGTCTTCTTTTGTGATTCTGTAAATTTCCCTCATTAGCATGCCTTAGTCCCTACACCAGAGCCTTTCCCCTTAGCAACTACTGTTCACTGCTGTTGTTTTGATTCTGCATGCCATAGACTATAATGTCAAAATGGAGATTTCACTTAAAAATGCCTTATCACATTTTTTTTTTATTTTTGGCACAATCCCATTTGCACACCGCTGCCCTATGCTTAAACGGCCGAGATCAGCCAAAAAAAATAAACTTTGATTTTTATTATTTTGCAACACTTTTCCATGCCAATGGCCATATATTTGGCCATTGGCATACCTAAGGATTATAATACATGCTTTAGTTTGAGCTGTCATGCCTCTGTTTTGATTTTTGCAGAAATGTGTTCGGCTAGTAGCCGAATACATTTCTGCATGCTACAGTATTCTGCCATGGATGCCTGCCTGCTTACTGGATCGCTAATTGACCTCATCGCATGGTTTTTACCAGCAAATTAGGTCATTAGCATAATCCAGTCGTGTCCGTGGCAGAGTAGTATTTGCGTCCCCAGGCTTATTTACTGGATTGCTCAGCTGCCATATTCCCTGCAGGAATGGCTACCCTAGTCCTGCATGGAAAAATACATTATTGAATCCCAGGGACTGTTCTTTACTTATTATTCTTATACATATGAGCCACAAACTAGAATTGATAGTGTTTATGCCGCTACAGATTTGCTTAATAAAGTGAGCTATTTTAAATCTATTCCTAGTCCTTTATCTGATTATAATGCACTACGTATTGATATACTAATGGATATAAGGAAATTGCAGATTATTTATATAATCCTAGTATATATGATGACATTAAAAGAATTTAAGAGCTACCTTAAAGAACAAATCAAGATGTTTTATCTTTGAATGATAACGGTCAGGTTAGTAAAGTCACACCATGGGACTTAAAAATGCATGTTAAAGATAGAATTGGAAGATGGGCTAAAAATAGAATAAAAGAGCAAAATAAAGAGTTATTAGAAATGCAAGATGAAACATACAAAGTCAGGTTTGAACAACAAGCATAGAAATTAGATAACACTGAAGTCATTAAAAAATAATGACAAAATAGTTTTAATGCATAAAGTAGAGTTAGCTTTACAAAAAATAAAATTGCACAGTTATACAATGACTTCAAAAATCTACATAGATTAGCTAGTAGAAGTAAGATGTTAATCAAAAAGGCACAAATCAATATCTGAAATCCTCACACTAATAAGCTTACTTCAGGCATAGAGGAAATGCTTAATATTTTTTTAAATAAAAACCTGATGTTTACAAAATTGACAAGTATTTAAAGAAAAATGTTACTAATAAACATAATGACCAGTAAACATATCTGTTGATATGCCCATTAACCTAATAGAAGTTAAAGAATCTTTAAAAGAAGGGAAAACGGTAAGGCTCCAGGGTTAGATGGTTTAAGTATGGAATTATACAGTCTGCTTCCATTAAATATTTTAGAATTACTGAGTGATGTTTTCAGGATAACTCAGTGACAAATTCCTCTCTCATGGAAATATTTGATAATCTCTGCTATACTTAAACAAGTAAAGGATAATACATTAGTTTCCTCATATAGACCTGTTTCATTATTAAATGTAGACTATAAAATAGTTATTTGTATTTTTGCTATGAGCTTGAAAGATACAGTAGATTAATTGATAAAGGTCAAACAGGATTTATAGTCAATTAATGTATGATCATATAAAGAGTAGTAGCTACCTTAGATTTAGCAAAAAGAATGAACAAGAAATTGACCGTAATTAGCTTAGATATTAAGAGAGCTTTTGATTCTGTTGATTGGAACTACTTGTTTAAAACTTTAGAAGCATTTGCATTTTCAGAACAATTTATTGGAATATTTAAAAAACTTTATAGAGACTCCAAAGCATATGTTACAATTGGATGTTGCATTCTCAAGGATTCACTTTAAACAAAGGCACAAAGCAAGGGTGTCCCTTGTCCCCTCTACTATTTGCATTAGTTATTGAACTCTTAGCTAATAGTATAAGAAGCAATGAAAATTAATGGATTCTCAATTAACAAGGATTGTCTATCTAAACTACAGCTTTTTGCAGATACAATTTTACTAACTATAGGAGATTTAAATTATTCCATCAAAGAAATAGATGAGGAAATTGAAAAGTTTAAACAAGTATCACTGCTGAAATTTAAGAATAATAAACCTGAAATTTTAGTATTAAATCAATTACTAGACAGCAAGTTTAAATCTAAATCTAAATCTAAATATAGATATAATTCAGAATGAAAAGAACTAAAATATTGAGAAATAAAAATCTATCAAGACTGAGTAAGGTTATTAATAATAATTTTGAAAAAATAATTGAAGAAGTATAATTGAAGAAATATTACTTCTTATTAAAAAAAATGGAATGAATATTTTTTTTTTTACTTTTGTGGATAGGCTAGTACCATGCCTTTCAAGTGTACCTCTTTATGAGGAACATTTCTAATTTTGAGTCTTAAAATGTCCATGTTCCTCATTGTTCCACATTGAAAGGGTCTGTCACACATTCAGTGATAAGAATATTTTTCATTGATATCGATGGGAAATAATGCTGAAGCATATTAATTCATCAAAAGACTGCATAATAATTATAAAGTAACACATTTTAATTATCCATTGAGCTTCATAGTTGAAGTTGTTAGCATGTTGTTATATTGTGTTCCACATTTTGACCATTTGTTCCACATTATGAGAGGCAATGTTCCACATATGGTAGACAAAAGGTTGAGAGCAATGGTTATTACTTATTAAAATGATTATATTACCCAAGATTATATATTTTTATTGCATTCAATAGATTTAATACTTGATAAAAAAACTTTTAAAGAAAATGGGAAAAAGATGTAAACTTCATTCTTATAGTATCCAAAAAAGTCAAGAATTGCTTATAGAAATCATTTAGGATTATGGGAATATAGTGGTATTAGCTTTCCAGATGTAGAATCTTATTCTGTTGCTGACAATTTTAACTCTATTATACTCTGGATAGACTCAACCTACACTAGTCAATGCAAAACCATTCAGGAGCAGATTATGCTAAATACATATAAGTTTAGCAAATATGAACCAAATAAACACTTAGTATTCTGCCAGTGTAAGCAGTTGCTTCAAGAGATGACCATGAAAACCATTAATATTGTTGAAACAAGTTTATTATAATTTCATTAAACTAGCCAATTGAGTGCTTTTGTCTCTGCATGAGACTTCATCAGAATTAAGTCTGAATAGCAACACCACACAGTTAATATACCTAAAATCTTAATTGATGTAATAATGAATATCCGAGATTAGATCTTTTATTGAGAGAAATTGGAATACATTAAGGTCAAATCCTGATATATATTTGGTAATTGGGAGCCAAACTAACATACTAAGTAAAGTTTCTAAGAACCTTAAAAATGTTTTGAAACAGGGAGATGGGGTATATGATTATAAAAGTCATAACAAGACAGTGAAGTTAGGACACTGTAAGGTAAACAATGCTCATAGATTATACAGACAGACCACCTACTTATAAATGGGATAAAAATTACATTTATAAAAGGAAATTGTTTAAAAGCTGATGTGGTATATCTGGCAATAGGCGATACTTGTACCTCATTTTACATAGGGAAAACTGAGAGGGCATTAAGAAAAAGACTATATGAACAAAAGGTTTATCTCCATAATATCGACAGCCACAGCCAACAAAAAAAATGAAGACCACTGCCAAAATAAAACTAGTAAAACAACAAAAAGCACTCAGAAGTGTCTCTAATAATTGAGCAGCACAACAGTGGGTAGAAGGCTTTATTGAGTAAAACATCAGCACACAACACATAAACGCCCTTAACTGAATCACCAGCATTGTCATCTAAAAGACTTCCTCAAATGTGAAAATGCATTAAAACCTGCTGGACTTTTATACCCAACTACAAGCCCAATCCACCAATAAAATCCTATCTCCAGTTAAGAAACAATCAATATTAAAAGATTCACGTTCCTAAATTAAACAAACTTAACACTTCATATAAAAAGTATTGTGCATCCATAGCTTAACTGAATGCATAACATATTATTAAAAAGTATAGAAAACATATACTAAATTTTAAAATGTGAATATCCTATATTAAAATAAAAACATTTAAAGAATTTAAAATCCAATTACACTGGTACAATTAAAGTCACAATGACGAACCCACTTCTCCAAACTCTGAACTGCACCTTCACAAAACCTCGAACGCCAATATTCTGAACTGCAAAATCTTGCCCTATTTTTGACCCATGTTAGCAGTTGTTTGTATGTGTGATGCAGTCAGAAATGTTGACTTTCGATGTTTTGTCGGCTTTCTGAAGTTTTGGCCATATGGGTTTTGCGGAAATGATTTGGCACTGTGCAATTTCGCCATTGTGGCCGTCGACATTATGAAGGGAAACTGAACAAAATCATGACATATCAATGAAAAATGAGTTTAGTGCCCTATACAAGCAATTCATATGTTTAGACTTCAATAAGTTCAAATATAGTATTATCGATAAAATATGTATAAACCACAAAGGGGTTGATTGAGAAAACAGGCTGGAATATAAGGAACTTTTGTGGCAGCTCATATTGAATGCCATTTCACCTCCAGGTCTCAATGAGAACATTTACATTAAGCCTGTTTTAAAATTTAGAGCAGCAAAATTTATTTCATTCTGGTTCAACATTTGCACTAGAAATAAATACAAATAAGATTCTGCTGTGTTAAATTATTGCTAAGTGTTCTCTTTCTGCTGTTAATGAGTAGTAAATATCAACAAGGATATACTGGCTTTTTGCTGTAGGATTCAGTAGTAGCAGTTATGTTTTTCCTACTGTGTTATATTCTGGTTAACTTTTGTGTTTCTGCTGTTAATGGGTAGTAAATTTATTGATAAGTTTCTACTGGCTTTTTGTGCTAGAATTCAGTAGTACCAGCTAAGTGTTATCTTTCTGCTGTTAATGTGCAGCAATTATATTAGCAAACTGGCTTTTTACTCTGGATTCAGTGAAAACATCTAAGTTTTGCTTTATGTACTGCACAGTTACAGCAAGTAAGTTTGTAGTGTGTTGCCAACTGTTAAGTCTCATTTTTGTTTCTCTGCTGCTAATCTTTAGCCTATTATATATATATATATATATATATATATATATATATATAGCTATAGATATACATATATCGGTATATGTAAATATATAGATATAGATATATGGATCTACTTCTATTTACCGAAATCCCACTTCTTCAAACTTCAAAATGACAAGATGAAGTTGCCAAAGATGTAGTTTCACGAACACCCAGATCAACATAAAATAACTCTGTAAAATGAACTTCTTCTCCACCAACACTTCAACAACAAGCTGAAGCAAATCAAACCCAACCAAGTGGGAGCTGCTCCCCCACACTCCCCCTAACTAAGTATACCAACTCCAAGATTGCACTGTAGTGGAGAAAAGGGCAAAGTTTACCATGGTGGCAAAGTGGTTCATTTCCCAGAGTTATTTTATGGTGATCTGGGTGTTTGTGAAACTACATCTTCTGCAACTTCATCTCATTGTTACAAAGTTCGAGAAAGTGGGATTTCGGTAAGTATTTATATATATATATATATATATATATATATATATATATATATATATATATATATATATATATATATGTTTCTCCTTGCTACTACTGAAGGTTTAAATTGTTCAATCGTAGTACCTGATTTTATGTTTTTATGTTTTATGAACAGTAGAGTACCTGGATAGTCTAGTCAACTATTAATAATATATGACAGTTCTGTTTGTGAAAATAGTTTGGTCATTGCCTAGATTTTTTTTTCATATATGTTACAAACTCAAGCTGCTTAATTTAAAGTGCTTAAATATGACATTTACAGAAAGTAAGCTGTGTGGAAAAGAGTGGGAACTAACTGAGATAGGCATTTTAAATGTCTTTCTAAAATTGGTAAGCCTACATCTCAGTAATCCCACACTTGCATACAAACACATATCTCTTGTTGGTTTAGTTTATTTTCATTTCTGTCCTTCAAAACTGTCGAAGCCTCCATTTTTTGTTTTGGTAATCCCAAACTTGCAAACCCAGACATATCTCCTGTTAGCTTCCTTATTTTCCTGTTTAAAGGGTATAAAGAAGAAATACAAAACTGTGAAATATAGTGCACTACTCATGTTTGCCTAACACTACTTAATGTAGCAGAGTACAGACAAATAGTACTTTATCTACCTTGGTCAACCATCAAACAATCCTAATTAATTTAATTTCTCTCTCTCTCACTCTCTCCGCCAATGTACCATGCACACAGTAAGTCTGACAATTGCTGCTGAAAAAGTTAACATATCGCAGTACTAAAGGAACTTGTACAGCTGAATTTCACCTGCAGTTGCAAAAGTTCAAAAGAAACAATACCTTGAGTTAAAATCTGTGTAAGGCAATTTCCAAGACTCAAACTGAAAACTTAATTGTGTTCCCTCACTTATGCATTAGTGTGTTCTATATTGTAGTGTTGAATCTGCTGGAGGAACACCCCTACCCCCACCCACACTCATACACCTTTTACTGCTGAAGGGGAAGCTAAACACTTTAGCATATTTTACTCTAGCAGTGTAAAAAATTCCTGGAAAGGAAATAAAAATCCCATAACTATAAAATTAAATGTTGTGACTCAAGTCTAGTATTTAGAGTTCAAAGACCTTGTCTTTATATCCGTTAACATTCTACCTCACTGATTGTTTTTGGTGGTAAACCATCTGTGGTAGGGAGAGAAACTGCATTCCACTGAAGGACTTGATTGGTCCTCCCCTCATCTCAATTGTTTCTCCAGCTACAATAGCATTATTTCAAGCCAAAGTCAATGCATTACTGCCTTTTGCAGTTAACTTAGGTGTATGTTAATAGCATTTTACCAGCTTGTGTTACTGTCCTTAAAATTAGCAGGATTTGTCTTACCTTTTGCTTTTGCTGCGGTTTTACAGATAGTTTTCTTAGTACTTATTACACCATGGGCCAATGTACTCTGTTCAGGCCTCACTACACTCAGGCTTCACTCTGCTCCCCTGCTCTACCCCCAATTCCCACCACCCACTGCATCTACACCTATTCCTTACTTACTTCACCTCCTCTACTAACCCCCCTATCCTGTGCCTAACTTACTATCCAGTCACAATTTTTTTCTTTATACCATCTCCACCCACATCTGTTCTAAATTCCTAATCAAATCTCATTCTGCACCATCCCCATCGAAACCTACCTATTCTCCACTCTATCATCACTGCTAATTACCTCACCTAACCATGCTATTTCCTTCCTGTATCACCTTATTCATCCTCCTCCTCTCATTCCTAAACATCGCCACCAGTAGCAGTATTAAATAAGCACACCTTAACCAATCATTCAGCCTCACCCATCAACCAACTTCCCACTAGCTACTCAAAAATCTCTTTAAGCTTATTTCCCAAAATTCCATTCCACTGTTGTGACTCCAAAATACTAAAAAAATCTCAGTTCCAATGTTAAGGTAATGCTTTTACCCATCTCTGCTAAAAATGCCATGATAAACAAACCTTTCTCCACCATACTTCACTGGGGTGACATTCACTCCAACCCAGGTCCCATTCAAACCCCAAACCATAAAATACACCCTAAAAGTTTAAAAATAGCCACTCTAAACATTAGAAGCATATGCAACAAAATCACAGCTTTTCATGCCTGGATGACCCAACACAACCCAGATATCCTAGCCACAACTGAGACATGGCTAAAGCCTAAAATAAAAGATGCTGAAATACTATCCCCCTGGTTATAATATTATTAGGCTTGATAGAAAGCATAGTGAAACAGCTATAGTCTTTCCAAATATGCTCACAGTAACTCATTATGCAGGCATAATCCCAACTTTTGGAACAAAAAAAAGAAATTTTAATCTCATTCCTAAAACTTAATAGAGTCAAGAGCATATGCATTGCTGTGCTATATATACCCTCAGGACAGAACATTCCAGTATAGTTGAAAACATACTATCATGGATAACAGATAGAGTCATAAATGAAATTATCCTCCTGGGTGATATAAACATTGACTGGCAGTCTTTATCTGCAAATTCAGAGATCATCAGCATGAACCTCTTTAAATTTACTCAACTTATTAATACACAAACAAGATATGACAAAAATAACTCCAAACTATCTGTTCTGGATTGGATTCTGGTTACCAGCCCATCTAATTCCTTCACTGATACACTAAGTGATCACCTGCTAGCTTATACCCACAGGAGTATTACACAGCTAACAAAGGAACATAATCTCAAACCTACCCATAATCTCTCCAAATTCTCCATAGAGTCTTTCATTGAATCGTTGAAGGTAGCTAACTGGACCATCCTAAAAAGACTCCCCTTAAATGATGCAGTTGTATATTTCAATGCAGCATTTCTAAATGTTCTTAACATATAAGCCCCAGAGTATATAAACATAATTAAAAACAGCTGTGCCATATGACTCACCAAGCATGCACCCTCCTTATGAAAGACAGAGACAAACATATATTAACTGGCAAAAGAATAAAAGTGACAAAAATTGGGAACTATTCAGACAGGTATGAAACTAAGTCAAGAAACAAGTTAATAGTGATAACAAGTGTTATTATACTCAGCTACAAGATAGCCATAAAACAACCCTAAAAAATTCTGGTCCTCCTTATCCTCTATTATCAGCCCAGGTACAAAAAGGAATCCCTGCCCATACCCAAACATTCCCTCTCTTCAAATAGCTACCTATTTCTATACATACTTCATAGAATGCATAGCCAACTTAACCTTAAACTCGTCTAACAGCCCCCCTTCCACACAGCCAACTTTCCCTACCTTAGATACAATCTCATTTCCTTCACAAAACTCACCTATCTGCAACCTCTCCAATACACATGCAGACAACTCCACCTATTTTACCTTTGAACTAGTTTCTATAACTCTCATAAAAAGCTTTTATATAAACTAAATCCTTGTTCCTCATGAGCAGAAAACCTTCCCCCAGAATACCCTAATCTAGCTGCAGATGCAATAGCATACCCAGTCAGCATTCTTATTAATAGATCAACAGCAGAACCTAACTTGTGTAAAATGACACACATTACCCCATTACACAAAGGAGGTAATTCCACTGACATTTGAAATTTCCATCCCATAGCCATCCTGTCTCCCCTTTCTAAAATCTTTGAAAGATATATCCATCAACAATTCCTCTACTATCTCTTAAAAAGAAGCTAATCACCAATACAAAACATGGATTTTGGCCAGACCATAGCACCTCTACTGCATTACTATCATTTACAGACATTGTCATTAAGGCTTGCAACTCTAATAAATTTGTATCTGCAGTATTTCTAGATCTAGCAAAAGCCTTTGACATGGTCTCTCACAGTAAATTCCTCAGTCACATCTCCACCCTGGGTCTAGCATCTCCATCTATTCAATGTTTCTCTAGTTACCTTGCTAAGAGGCAACATGCTGCAACATGGCAAGGATCCATCTCCACATATCTTCTCACTTCCACAGGAGTCCCACAAGGATCCATCACTGACCGTCTACTGTTCAATATTTTTTATCAATAAGCTACATTCATCTTCTTCTGAAGGCATTTTGATTCAATATGCAGATGACTGTACCATCATCTGCTCTTCAAACACTTTAACTCACCTCCAAGAAATCACTCAACAAGCTGTCATCTCCATTAAAACCTGGTTTACAATGGCACAACTTCTACTCAGCTCCCCAAAAACCAAACTCCTCTTCTTTACCCCAAAAACTCACACCCTTTGCAAAGCATCTTTCAAATTTTTTTCTGCAAATGGCACTGAAATTAAGTTAGTTCACCATACCAAACTATTAGGAGTCATAATTGATGATTATCTTAAATTTGACCTCCACATCCAAAGAAATATTAAGAAAACCCACCAAAAACTAGACATGCGATACAGAAACAATCATATTCTGAGCATACCCACAAAAATTACTTTAGCTAAAACCTACCTTTTGCCCTCCCTAATCTATGGAACACAAATTCTAACTAATTTACAATACTCATTAAAAAAAAACTTGAAAGCTGCTACAACAAAATTGCTATTTTTGCTACTAATTCATCCTCCTTTACCCATCACTGTAAAGCTCTGCATACCCTTGACTGGCTGAAACTCCCCTCCACCTCTCCTACATTCAGCTAATAACAGTATATAAAATCATACACAAACCATCAGCCTGTCCAGCTCTTACCCCTTTAATCAGTATGTATTTTCCAAGAAAAACTCTTAGATCAGCAGATAAACAACTTCTCGCCACAAATAAACTGAATAAATCCCCTGGACAAAGCCTATATCCATACTCAGTAGCAAAAAATGGAACTCCTTACCTCTAACCACCAGAACTATTTCTAAACTACTCACCTTTAAATGCTCCCTAAAAGAATACCTTACAAAAACTTGGACCTGTTCCTGTGCCAATCCTGGCTGAATCTACTCACTATATTTCACTCACCCCCTTCAACCTAGATCATATTTCACTACCTCTACAGCCTCCTTCTCCACTCCTTTTTGTTTTCCCCACTACCTAACCTTATTTAATTCATCTCTGCAGACCTTTCCTCTTTCCTCCCTACTCACCTAAGCTACCTAAAGAAAGCCTACCCTGCACTCTTATTATATTCTCCTTCTCCCCATCATTCTTCCTTCTATAACCATAATATGAGCACCTCTCTCATACTAAGGTATTATTCAATTTCACCTCACTGTCTGTAATCATGTAATCTCTGAGATCTATTTAAATATCTCATTAGAATTGTCTTAGGTCCCATTTAACACAAAATAACCTATGTAACAAATAATATGACTATTGAGTTTTTCTTCCCATATTCTCTTCAGCTCATGTTATTTTCATTGCACTCTGCTATGAAACATATGTTTTGTGTTTTCCTCATTACAACATTCTTTCACTCTTATGTTTGCACTGTAACATGATACTTTGTGACTGAAAATATCTGTACTTGCTGTTTTTGGAATGTAACATGATACTTTGTGATTTAAAATATCTCTACTGAATTTTTGAAATATTGTGATTGTACAGCTTTTCTCCCCAGGCCTCTGCTGAAAATGAGCACTTTCTGGTCCACTCAGACTTTCCCGACAAACAAATGTAAAATAAATAAAATAAATAAATAAAATTGTAATGACAGTAACATAGTTTTTCTGTTTTACACTATATGAGTTTTTCTTCACTAATAGGTAGGAAACCAAACAAGGTGTCATGATATATTATTTTTGTTTTTTTATAAAGTGTGTTTTAAATAGTATGTTTACTATACTTTGTTGGGTTTTTTATTACTTTTTAAATAATTATGATGTATTCAAATGAGGATGGTTGCCTTTTATTGTATTAATTAAGTTATCATTAAGCAATTAAGATTTTAGGCATATTAACTGCGTGGTGTTGATATTCAAACTTAATTCTGATGAAGTCTCAGGCAGAGATAAAAGCGCTCAACTGACTAGTTTTGTGAAATTATAATAAACTTGTTCTGAAGATATTAATGATTTTCATGGTCATCTGTTGAAGCACCTGCTTACACTAGTAGAATACTAAATGATTTTTTGTTCTTCATTGATGAATAGCATTCATACACCATTTTTGGTTGTAAATTTATAAATATGATAAATTAAAAATATGTAACAAGCCTTTCATCTGGTTAATAAAATTTACCTTAGAAGGAAATTTATTTCAACCTATAAACTCTGCATAAATGAAATCAATTCTTAAAACAGTTATGAAATAAGTTTTTAATACTCAATTAATATCAAACTGGACATGTTTGTGCTTATCCATTGCACACACCTCTAGATTTAAAGAAAATCAGAATAATGTTAAAATGATTTTTTTAAAGGAATGGATTAATATTATGGTCTGATTGCTTTGAAAAAGACAGACCTAAATTACCAGAATATTTAATGAAAGATTATTAGTTTGGTGAATCTGTTAACCAGTTAATATTACCCACCAGTAATAAATTAAATGAATTTGTGGATAATATGAGTGAAAAGGAACAGAGCACTATTCCCCCATTATATGAATATATGAATGCTTTCACTGAAAGTAAACGGACCTATAAAGGAAGCTTGCCCAAGTTATATAAGTGAATGAATAATAATAATAATAATAATAATAATAATAATAATGATTTTGATCCAAAATTCTGGAATTTTGTAGAGTACTGCACTGAGTGACTCAATAGGTGGTAAGAATAAAACTTTGTTACTTGAATCAGTTATTATAACTTCTTCAGGTTTATACTGGAAAGTTTTTTAAGTGGAAATATATACATAGAATGTTTGTTACTCCATGTAAAATCTTCAGTTTGTTGGAGATGTAGTAAAGTTGTAAAAGCTGGCTGGATGCACATATTTATGGATTGTGAAAAATGAAATGTATATTGGGAAGAGATAAGTATGTTTTAAGGGGTTATGGTCTAATAATTATTTAACTAGGTCAATAATACTAATGAGTGTTCTACTTCCTTTATCTGTAAAAGCCAAACAAGAAAATATCTTCTACAGTTTACTGGTAGTAGCAAGAAAAATTATTACAAAAAATTGGAAATTAGACTCAGCTCCTACATTCAAAGAATTTAAAAAATTAACAGCAATACTATGAAAAATTGAAAAAAAGAAGTGATCAGAATAAGATCTATAAATCATACTAAGACTTTTAATAGTTGGGATAGCCTTGAAATGTTGCTATTGAAATACTAAGACTCTTAATGCATTAATTGTATAAAATTACCTTGATGATTCCATGTATTCCTAACATTGTATAACAGTATGTGATGTTCAATTTCTTCTTTTCTGTGTGTGTGTATGTGTGTGTGTGTGTGTGTGTGTGTGTGTGTGTGTGTGTGTGTATATATATATATATATATATATATATATATATATATATATATATATATTTTTTTTTTAATATATATTAAATTAATGAAAAATTCTTAAAAAATATGAGTAGGATTTCATGATGCGTGATATTCCAAAAAAGAAAAGAAAATGAGAAACCCTCTGTGCAGCATTCCTTCATAGTTCAGAAGAGGAAACAGTTAATGAATTTAGCATTTTGTTTCAGTAGAAAGATGAAGATAATAAATCACAGCACATATATTCAAAGTACAAAAAACAAAAGGAAGACATTTGAGTATTAGTTAAATAAAAGTGCTAAACTACTGCGAGAATGAAGGCTAACTATTCCATTGTCACATTTGTTTTTGGTTTCAGTAAAGGTGCACATTATCTCCTATTTGTAGATTATTATAAATTCCCAGAAGTTGTGCAGTTATGTGAAACCACACTGAGCAGAATTGTTATAGCACTGAGGTTGGTTTTGCAAAGCATGTTATCCCTGATAAAGTGATATCAGACAATGGTCCAGTTATATGCAGAGTAGGGGAAAAGTGGATTGGATAAGTCAGACAATGAAGAATCTAAGGTATTGCAATTCAGAGAATTTGGACTGTTATTTGTCAGCTCTAGAATACAGAAATTCAGCAGTGAAGAATTGTGTTACAACATTCTATAAGCCTCTCAAAAGCTAAGCTGTTGGTTGTTAGAAATCTCAAGTCTAAGCTACTATAATTGTCTTTACTAGTACATGACCAAAAAATAAGAAACACAGAATTAATCGAGGGAATATCAGCATAAACAAAAGCAACACATAGCAGATCATCCCAGAATTGTGTTATCTTATCAAAAGGGGAAGGAATGAAGATGAAGGATGAGCAAAAATCACCTAATATTGGTCTTTTTTAAAAAGTCAGGCACTGTAACTGATCAAACAGAGCACTCAAGATCACATGTCACACAAGGTCCTGATGTGCAAGTTAATAGAAGAAATATGGAACGTTTATTTAAATAATAAAGCTTCAGTGATATTTAAATATCTGTGAGTCCAGATATGAATGATGGGTTTCAGAGTTTTGAGCTGCATTCAACACTAAAATACTTTCAAAGGGAAACTGTGAATATGAATGAGA
>NC_056742.1:144561805-144646805 GCF_019279795.1 Protopterus annectens | reverse complement strand
AGTTTTAAATGGAGCGATATACTAGGAGGTTAAATTACGGAAAATAATACATCACTCATTACTTTGATCCCCTGTATTGTTCCTGTTTTATTTATTTATTATTTTACATTTGTTTACCAACAAAGTCCCATTTCAGTGGAGGCCTGGGGAGGCAAGCACCATCATGAATAATAGTTATAAATTTAAATAAGTGCGTCACATGTAGTTTGGCATTAGGGCACATATATAAAAATACAAATATGAAAGTACAGAGGATGCTGAAGTACATTATGAATAATAGTTACAAATCTGAATATGTTCATCACATGAAAGTTAGCATTAAAACACATATAAAAGGACATATATAAAGGTACAGAGGTTACAGAAGTATGAGTGTAGTTCACATAGATCATTTTACATAGCAGACAGAGAGGTTACTACAGATGCAAGTGTAAGACTATAGGTCACATTGGTCATTTAAGCATAAATCATGGTGAGGATATACAGCAGTAGTTAGTCAGAAGAGAAACACAAGTAAGAAGGAAGTTAAGTGATAGAGAGGTACTGGTTATTAACCAGAGGATATGCAATTACAAATCCAGTTGTTAGACATACTTAGAGATCCTTTTTGCATTGTTGGTGTTTTTCTATCTGTTTAAGGGTATTAGTAATTGAGAAGTTACTGCAGAGAATCAGAAGGCTTCTGGTGGGTAATGAGGTGGCCTGGAATGGCACTGTAAGTCTTTTTCTTATATATATTTTGGATGATGTGGAAATATAACTGCTGAGTATTTGTAAAGTAGTACCGGTCACCCCATGGTATTGACCATCTTTCTTTTCAGCTTCTTTGGCATTCTTCTGTCACTGACTACCCTTGACATTCTGTGCTGGTTGGCTGCAGACCCCTGATTCTACCTTTGACTGCCTCATTCAGATTTCCCTTCTCCCCTACCACTCCTCCCAGATACTTGAAGCTGTAAACCTGTTCCATGATTCTCCCTTCTGTCTCAACTTTCAGTTTCTTCTGATTTCTCCCATTTCCTGCCATTACAATTTTCTTATCTGTATTCAGTTTCATCCTGTGTGTGGTTTCAGTTTTGCATTCCATTCTATTCCCCTGTCGTTTACTGAAGTTCTTGCTCAGAGTCTGCCTGTAACACCACATCATCTACATACAGCAGCTTTGCTGAGCTGTTCACTGTGACCTGTTTGCTAATGTAGTCCATCACTAGTATGAACAGCAGTGGCTCAGAGATGAACCCTGATGCGCACTTAGTCGTTCTGAGAACCCCTCTTTGAGCCCAAACACTGTTTATACTTGTGTCATTGAGTCCTTCTACACAGCCTGCAGAACTCGACCAATGTTGCTAGAACTTCCAACCATTACAGAGCTGCCCAAATCAGCTTCCTTGGAACCTTGTCATATGCCTCAAGTCCAGGAATGCCCATTTAGACTCTTTCTTCATCTCTAGTTTCTCCTCAACTATATGTCTTACTGCAAACATTAGGTTGGTCGTGCTGCATCCTGATTTAAAGCTGAACTGCTCACCTCCCATATTACTTTCTACTACTCTGTGTATTCATTTGTCAATCACCCTCTCCAGAACTTTCATGCAATGTGACAGGAGTTTAATGCCTCTATACTGCCCACAGCTGTGAATATTCCCTTTCGTCTTGTACACTGGCATGCTTATTCTCCAGTCATCTGGGATACTCCTTTTCACTCCATACTGCTATAAGTACCCCTGCACCATTTCTCTGCTAAGTCACCCAACATCTTTATCATATTTGTTCTGACCTCATTTGATCCTGCTGCTTTCCCTGACTTCATTTTCTTTAGTGCTATTCTTATTTCCTATAGGGTGGGCTCCTCTTCTTTCATTCTTGGTTACGTCTTGGGCAGTACAGTTTCTGCAGTGGTTCCTTCATTCAGAAGATGTTGAAAATACCCCTTCCATCTGCTTTTGATGTCCTTTGGCCTGGTGAGCAGTTTACTTTTTGCATCCCTTAAGAAGAGTGTCTCATGCATATTTTTTATCTTTCTGTCTTTGCCTTGCAACCTGATAGAGTGCCTGTGGTACCTTGTTCTTTATTATTGCAATTGCTCTGTTAGTGTCTTTTGTAGCCATTCCTTCTTAGCCTGGTCCAGCTTTTCTATCTCTCACTTTTTCCTTCACCCCTTTGCTTCTTTATTTCTTTTGATGACTTCTTTGACTTCTGCATTCCACCATCAGGTTTCCTTATATTCCTCATTTCCCTACCTTATTCAACTGCATATCTGTACTATAGTCCTCACACATGCTGTTTTGAGGTTCTGCCATTCATTTTCAAGTCCAACTACTTCCCCATCTTTCTGAGGGGCTAGAGCTCTGAGTATATCCCTGAACAATTGTGCTTTCTTTCCAGTCAACCTCCATGTCTTCAGCTTTGTCTCTGTTGACCCTAGAACCTTCAGTGATGACTGCTTACAGCTGATTATGGCAACCAGTGATTTATGGTGTGAGCCATCTGTTTCACTGGGGATGACATTTCAATCACTGATTCTATCCATATACCTGTTCCTTACTAGGAAGAAGTCTATTCAAGATGCATCTTGGCCACTTTTGTCTGTGATCTTCTGCTGTCTCTCTTGCTGTAACATGTATTGGCAGCATACCTCTCAACCTTAACAAATTCCTTGGTATTTACCAGTTTTGAGGGCAAAATAATAGGATGCCACAAATTTCCGAGTGGCCCCTTCAATTCCAGATTTTTTTTTTTAATTTTTATTGACAGTTTTAAGTTACAGCTGATATCATCATGCATCACTATCATATCCTGCAATGTCATCAACATGCAGGGGTGTGCATGATGACATCAACCACGTGAAGGAGTGCTTAACTGCCTGTTGGACACAGAAACTGTGGGAGATTTAAAAAAATAAAAACAAAGTTCAGACAGTTGTTTACATCCACGGCACAGCCCGCCCACAATGAGTGACTTGCAAGAAGGAGATTGGAGAATACATCTGAAGTCAGTTTCATTTCATTGTGAATTGTTAACAAATGTTCAAGAGGCAATAAATGTAGGAGAGCAAAAGCAAGAGTTGGAAGAACACAGAATTTTACTAGCTGTGCTTCATTGATTGCTTAACTTTGTCCTCTTATCCTTTTTCCACTTTCCTTTTCTCTCTTTTAAGTTTCTCACCCTGTCTCTGGAATCCTGCCTCAATGCTGTAAAAGAGAATGAAAGTGCTCTCATCATGCCCCCAGACCCCCCTAGTGATGCCAGGAAAAGAGCCACCCCAAAGCAGAAATCCTCTGTAGATCTACTCAAGTCTGTAGGTGGCTGTGGCCTAGATTAAGTGGGGTGGCCAGACAAAGGCATTAGCCAGCAGCAATATCTGTGGGCAAGCCACAGTCTCATGTTCTTCTACTGTTGTTGGACCTTTAATTACAACAGCAGCAACTTAAGCCTCACTCCCCCTTCTCCCAGCTCCATACTCTTTTCTTTCCACTTAGCCCCTGTTACCCTCAATGTGGACATCTCTCCCTTCCATCAGGGAAAAAGGCAGCTCCCACTGCCTACTTCATCTCCTTCACCTCATCCAGCACTGTCTCATCTTCCTCCTACCACCTCCAGCCCACGGGGCTCCATCCGCCCAGACCAACACAGCAGTCACCAATACCACTACTGGGCCAGTAGGTTGGACAGCAGCAGCAGGAAGACAAGCACCTGAAGGACTTACACCAATCCAGGGAACACGACTTCCTCACCGTTTGTCTCTGTCTCCTTACCAATCTTACTGGAAGCAGACATGGACAATGGATGGATCTTCTTCAGAAAGCTGTATTAGGAGGTTTGATGATTGCTTCTTGGGAACAAGTACATGCAGTTGTTTTATTTTATTTCTTGTCTTGAATGAATGTGTGTATGAGCTTGATGTTAGGCTTGAAATGATGGAAACAAGGCAGGATGGTTTGCCATTTCCATTTGACAGTTTGTTTTCAGATTAAACCTAAAAGGTATGTGAGAACATTCTGTACTTTGGCTTATTATGTTTAATTGTATATAGTGCAGGTGGAGATAACGTGCTGTGTTAGCACATTCCTGTCACTGTTTAGTCTACATTTGGCACGTATTTTAATTAACATCAGCTCAGGTGAACTATATTTTCATGTTCTTCTATTATTTATTATTAAATATATTTAAACTTTTCATTGTGGCTGGTCTTTTAGAGTATATTTTAATCTTTGAGAGTACTTATATTTATTTGATGACATTATGGCTGCTCCTGAAAGCCTTGCTCTTTGGTCAACATTACCATTTGTATTAGTATTAATTTCACTCAGTATAATTGGGTACCCCTGTAAGAGCCTTAGAGTAGCTGGCTTTTGAGTGTTTGGTGGCAGTAGCTTCCTTATAGTCTGGGCAGAGGGGCATAGCTAGTAAATCTGTGCCAGCCTTTCGTGTGTGTGTGTGTGTGTGTGTGTGTGTGTGTGTGTGTGTGTGTGTGTGTGTGTGTGTGTGTGTGTGCAAATCAAATCTCAAAGACTGTGTATGTCAGCTACTTGGAGCAGGGACACAGAGCACTGGTTTCACAAAGAGAGTGGTGGAGTACTTGACTTAAACACTCCGCTGAGGACTCAACTCTACAGTTGTGCCAATAGAAAGTCTTACTGGGGACCTGGAGAGAGAGACAGGGAAACCTAACCCCTGGACTGAGTGTATTCCCTGTGTGCTCTTAAGGGAAATTGTGCTTGATGCAGAGAGCTGCATCTGGAAATACTGTGTGTATCTATTTTTGTTTCAAGTGAACTTCCCTCACCAGTGTCAGTGGTGAGGATTCACACTTCTTGATTACTGGCCCAGAGGAGGGGACATCACACAGTGCATTGCCACTAAAACAACATGCATAAAACTGCCTTTGCTTGTTTCTAAATTGATGAGGTTATGACACATGCCAGGTCCAGCTTGAGTGGAAAGGTTTTGCATTGCAGAAACTCTTAGAATTGCAGCTTTAAAGCTGCAGAAGTTGCTTTTTGCATTCTTCCAGTGTTTGCCATTTTACTTCCATTAAGGTATCTACTGTATTATCTAACTTACTGGATGATTCTTGAGAGGGGTAAACAACAGTCCTTAGTTCATACTCCAGAGTCCAAACAACACACACTTTTTTCTGAGATCAGTATTAATTTATTTGGAATGTCTCAGGATAGCCCTGTTACTTAAGATGCATAATGTTGAGATTGTATATCCTTTATACCCCCCCCCCCCCTTGGCAGCTAGTGAGTACAATGCTACTAATTTGCTCCTTACTCAGTTTTTAGAGTATGACTAGACCTTATTTACTATCTAGACATTGAAAGTGAGCTGTATATATTACAGAAGTAACATAAAAATGTCCTTGTATGTAGTCAGATTTTTCTGCCAAGTATACTGAAACAAATTGTGTTTAACTGAACTAGAAAACAGGTGTGTATTGTCAGTAGTTGTTGCCAGTGCAGACAAACTTACATTATGGGTCTGGGATGACACTGCCAATATTTGTTTTGAGGGTGGGCTGCAGTATTCTCCACTCTGCCATAGCACAGGAGTCTGAATTTTGTTTTGGCTACTATGAAGGGTGTATAGTCAACAAAGAAACATAAGAGCAGTTTTCTCCACCTATAATAAGGTTACTAAATAAATTCTAGTACTTCTTGTCTACTTTCTCTAAAGCTGTGGTTTTTTTCTGCCCTCATACCTGTATGACATGTAGGATGCAGTAACTTTGTAGCCTTTCATCTTTGGCAGGAGCAGTAGTATTTCATCCCAGTACAACATTTTAGCATGACCTGAGCTGTAGAATGGGATAAATTGATACTACACTGTGCGTCGTGCAGAGCACATGCTAACTGTTGACATTCTACAGCAGGAACTGAAAATATGACTCAAAGATGATAGCATTGTGGTTATGCTCTTAAAAATAAAGGACATTTCTTTGATATTTGATGAGACTGGGCACACAGTAATTCCTTGTTGTTGTGCATGCATTGAATCTTCTAAGTAAATAAGACCAATCAAGAGTTGAATATAATAGAGTATGAAAACATAACTGGAGCATGACCTTTTGTGGTATGACTGTGTCTTTTACAGTTACCACTTATTCCTAACATTATGTTGTACAAGGATGCAGCTTGTAAGGATAGAACTGTTACTGACACCAGTTCACTAAATGTGAGTGGACCGATTGTGCATGCTTCTGAAAGATATTTTTTCCAGAAGATTCAGTAATTGGGTATACCAATGTTGGCATATCTTTTCAAAGTCCATGTGATTTTTCCACATCCTATATTCTGTAAAACTCCTTTGGGTCACAAATAATTTGGTTCAAGTAAGCATGTTTACAAAATCTGCAGCACGTAGCCACACCATTACAAATCATTTCTCGTAGGCAGTACTATATCAATAATGTGTTATGAAACTTCTAGCAGTAATATTTCAAAGCAATGCATTCCTACACAAGAGAAAAACTGTGCGCGCGCGTGTGTGTGTGTATATATATATATATATATATATATACGCATGTATGTATGTGTATTAATTATGCATACATCCACACACACATGCATGTACATATATGTTCAAATTATTTAGTTAGAAACAAAATGCAGACTGTGTGTAGTATTTCCTTAAATTTTTAGAAGTGCTCTGAGTAGGGGTATGGTTACTGTTATGTCTGAACCTGTTAAATCAGCATTTGTTGATGAGTCTTATCTTACATTTCAATTAAATGTGATAATTATTAATTTGGCAATGTTGAACTATACTTTTTCATATTCGTTCTTTAATTTTTTTGTATTTTGATATAACTGGTCATTAACTAGTAAATAGTAATATACTAGACATTTTCTTTTATCAATTTTTAATACTTATTTAACATTCATAGCAGAAATGAACATCTTGCATTCCAGATGCAGCATTTCATAACTGATACATTCCTCCACATGCTTTTTTCTTCCCTAACATCTTCTCCTGGTTCTAAGAGCCACCTTTTAGCTGCAAATTTAAAAACAAGTTGCTGTAAAATGCCATATAATCATTAACTAAACTTCATATAAACTTTCTTGTAAAAGCAGATTTAAACAAAGTGTTTATTTTGCTTAGTTTCTTGTCCTCCATGGCACATTTTTTACATAATTTATACTACATGTCATTGGGTAGCAATACCCCAAAATAGGGATATATTTTAAATATTGTTCTTATAAACTTAGAATGTTGTTAGACTAACAGGTTTTGTGTTAGCTTGCTTTTTCTGAAGGGTATTTGTTGTTTTGTATTTTGTTTGTTCTTCAATTTGCTTTTGAATGTCGGTATTCCACAATTCCATTGGGGTGGGTGGGGTTATATAATTGTGTATGCAAATTTTATGCTAATAAATGTCCAGATTTTTGGCCAGTTGTACCTACTTTTCATGGGCCTTTGGCAAGATTTTCAATGTTTCCAGGTTGAGAGCTATGATTGGCAGCCATTAAGCCATTTGCCAGACAGAAGTCTAGAATGACCTCTCCTTCTCTTTGCATATTCCCCCACTCAAGCAGACCCAGGCAGTCCTTATATCCTGTTTTATCTGTTCTGATATGTGCATTCATGTACTCCATTACCAATACCAGCTCATGTTGTCATGCTTTCTCTAGTATGTCCTGCACCTGCTGCCTGAATGTACTTTTTTCCTTACTATCACAACCCTACTGTAGGCTGAGATTATGATTACTGCTCTATCCTTACACTGGAGCCTGATTGCAATGAGTCTGTCATTGATTCTAATAACATCTCTCGCTGTCATCTGAAGAATCTTCCTCACCATAATTCCCACACCATTTTGAGTTGTTCTCCCCCTGAGTATAGATTTTGGATACCAAGTCAAGTGGTGCACTGCCTTCCCTCTTGTCTCCTAGATACAGAGGATGTCCAGATTCCTCCTTACCATCATGCCATCCACATCCAAGTTGCCTCCTGTAAGTGAACCTATACTGAGTGTAGCAATCCTTAGTTCAAGTTTGGCAGGTTGAATGTTTTTACATTCAGCTTTCACTAAAAAAGCTATAGGCATCTGGACAGTGGCTGACCAGTAGCTTATTGACCCAGGGCTTCTGTGGTTTTATAGTGAAAACACACTGGCCAATATTGGCACCTACACCCCTCCCACTGGTAGCATGGGTCACTGGCATAGGACAGCATCGGCTGGCTCATCAACCCATATATCATTGGCAAATATCCATGCCTATGTTTGGTGACATTAGCTAATATGACTAAATCACCTATAGCCATTTTTTACACCATTGAGTGGCTACTACTGACACAATGTGAAGCCTGTGATCTATATTCCTATCTTGAGGATTATGTGTGTGAAAATAGGTGAAGGCTGCCAGCCTAGCTAGATAGAATTTTGTAGATAATTCTGTCATTTGTAAATATTAATGTAAGCCACAGGCTTGGTCTCTTAAATGTGAAAAGACTGTATTGGATGTTGAACTGAAAAGAATGTAACAACAGTGCACTCTGCTGTAAGAAAGCTGATAAGTCAAGCATTCTGAAATTCAATTATCTAAAACTCAGAACCAAGATGTCTAGAGGGAGGCATTCTGCCTATTGTTTTGAGGCCAGAGTTAATGGCTAGAATATACATGTATAATTTATTTTATTGCTCTGGCTTCCTGACCAGCTGCAAGATCAAAAGGGCTATTAACCTCTGAGTTTCTGTTAACCTGGGAACCAGAAAGAAATGATGCAATCTGAAATGAATCAGTGCTACTGTGTTATCAATCTAAGGAGAGAAAGAATGATGGCATTCAGCATTTGCCTTGAGAACATCCAACTCACCAGCACTCTGCCTGTGTTCTATATGTAAGTTTATTTTAGAACTGTGTTTTCTCTTAGATATAGCTAGGAAATAGGAGGATTAAATTAGTCTTTTTTCTGTATTGATGTCAGAACTTTTCTACTGTATTATTTTAAGTGTTTCTCTGTGAGCTCTGAACTCTTGACTAGCACTGTGTAGTAAGAAGTATCAGCGTGTGTTTTTATTATTTATTATTAAATATTTTTAAACCTTTCAACTGTGTCTGTTTTGTGTAGAGATAATTTAAGAGAACATTGTATGTATAGAGTGATACTGGCCAAGCCACTCCAAATAAGCCTCGACTGTTCAGTTGCACTAACCATTTGATAATAATATTGCACAGTAATAACTGGACACCTTTTCATAAGGGTCTTTTAGTAGCTGATAAATATTAGTGGGTGGTGGCAAGTGGTACTACCGTATAGTCTGGATAAAAGGGGCACAGCTGGAGAACCTGTGCCAGCCTTCCCCAGGAGTGTCTGTGTGGTTGTATATAACTTTTATCTCAAAGTGTGTGTGTGTGTGTGTGTGTGTGTGTGTGTGTGTGTGTGTGTGTGTGTGTGTGTATGTGTGTGTGTGTCAGCTACTTGGGCAAGGACACGAAGCACTGGTTGGACAGAGAGGGTGCTAGAGGTTTTTACCTTGCCCACTAGGCTGAGATCTGGACCCTATAGCTGTGCCAGTGGGGAGTCTTATTGGGGATCTGGAGATAAAGGGAGAAAACAGCCCCAGACTGACTGTGATCTATGTGTGCTCTTAAGGGGAAATTGTACTTTACTGTGTGTGTATTTATTATCCTTTCCCTATATGGATGCCCCTCACTGGTGTTAGTGTTGAGAATTAACGCTCCTTGATTGCTGGGCCAGTGCACGGGCATCATGCTGTGCATTACAAATGATGCTCATAAGTGGTTGTTCTATATAACCCCTCCCCAAATAGGTACCATCTAGAGTCTGTACTGCTACCCAAAACTCCATTCTTGAGTGCGTTTGAGGTAGAAACACCTGGCATGTTATTGTGAGGTGGGAGGGACCCTAAGACATACAGGGAGAACATGCAAACTCTTCACGGGCATAGGACAGAGATCAGGATCAAACCTTGTACTTTGTGTTTGGGAAGTAAAAACCTTAACAGTAAAGCCATCTGTGTCTCCATCCTTATAGTATAGTATAGTAGTCATTAATTGTTTGTACTAAAATGATGCTGTTCCAGATGCATGGGATGATGTTATTCTGTGTGGGCGAATTTGCATACATATCAGCAACAGAGTGTGTTTGCAACTTGTTTCTTTATTTATTAATTGGTATACTGTTTTGACTTAAAAAAATGAAACAAAAATAATATAGAAAAAATGAAGTGTTTCAGAATTTGGGACAAACTTCTGCAATTTCTTTAATCACTTTGTTCAGACATAGTCATTGTGAATCTATTGACATGGTATTCTTGAACTTAATTTAACCAACTTGGGAGCTTGATAGAGAAGAGGTCATGAAACATTTATTCACTACCCTTCCATCTGCGGGACAACAATTCTTTCTTTCAACAGCATTGATCGAATTTATTTTAAGAAGGGACTCCTCACAGCCATCTCAGAACTACAGATTACCACCTGCCCTTACTTTGATTATCTGACTATAGAAACAGATCTTTGTACACTAATCCTTGACCATCCCAACCACTGGATGTGGAACAAACAGTCCTGGATAGTATCAGTAATGCTATGAGCAACCTGCCATCAAAAAGAATTTCCAAGCACATTTCCAGTACAGATGACCCCATATGAAATACAGGAGGAGGCAGTCCTGGGAGTTCTCTGGTTTTCCTGCAACTGCAATTTCTGAACTCTCAACTTACCAAAATACACAAATAGTAGAAAGCCATCTGCTGAAATTACACATAATTAATTATACCTAATGAATATAAAACATACATATTTATATATGCAAAGCAGCCTGGGGCAAGCCTCTTGCACCTCCCAATATGCGGGGTGAGCTGTGCTCTGCAATTTCTCCTTACTTAATTTTATTCCAAGTTTGCAGCTACACTGTGTGAGGGGAATAATGTTTGAAATGTTTATTGTCCTTTTCTTCAGGGTACAATAAACTGTGAATAATTAAGCTGGAGAATAGGGGTTCAGCCTCAGCATGGTGTTACAGGTAGATCTGTTCCCCTGGGATCTACTTTGGAAACTCGTACTTTCAAAACTTCGAACTTCATATTGTGGAGACCATAACACTGAAGTTTTGAAAGTTTGAAATTTCAATTAAAAAAAAATAAAAATACTTTTTTTTAACGTTTATGCACATCACACCCCGTTCTAATTAAATATACCCAACTCGGAGATTGCATTACAGTGAAGAGAACAGTAAATAAACTGTTCTATGCTGTACAGCAATCTCCATTTAAACCGTTTAAAATTTCAAAACTTCGATCTTATGGTCTCAACCATATGAAGTTCAAAGTTTTGAAACTTCAAGCTTCCAAAGTAGACACATACCCCTGACAAGTTCCTAAATCTATTTTATTGATATATGGTAAATATTGTCAGTGGTGTATATTTAAACTGTGTTCCATCATTATTATCTGCCAGGATAAGTAACTGACTTTATTTTTTCAGAGTTGTAACTTGTTTTTTAACACTGAAGTGCAACGTTTGTACCTACTGATGTTTGGTGATTTCAAACTATTGAAATGGACTATAAAACTTTCAAAAATTGTGGTCACATGATAAACAATTCTACTCCAAAGTGATAAACGTGTGATTCTTTTGTTAATGTGACTGTCTGACAGTATGCAAGTCAACAGACTGTATGTTTCCATTTAATAATTTCAAAGATTCTTGTTTTGTTCAGGTGTGATCCCAGAAAAAGGACTAGGACCCACTGCAAGGAAGAATTTGGCTGCTAAGAACTCTCAGTAAACATTAAAGATTGAATCAATATGGATTTCACAATCTTTAAATATGCACACAATTAAGAACAGGGTCCATTTCTACTACTACATCAGGTGACTCAGTTCAAAGTAAATCTTATCTGTACAGTTTTCCCAGTACTGGATTAAGAGGAGATTACTACTATTTTGTTCCTGGTAACTGAAAGTATTTCAAACAAAAATATGTGAGATATGTTTTCATGGTTCAACAGCTACTTATTTGCCCATCAGCAAGCAGTCCCATGACTGGACCAGTTGTCCCCCTGTTACCAGTAACCATAGGAGCCCCTCAAGGATCCATCCTTGGCCCATTGCTGTTCTCTCTATTTACAAATAAGATCTCTTCATCCTCCCCCACTGCCTCAATAGTACAATATGCAGATGACACTACCCTCATATGTGCTGCCCCTACCCTTAGTGAACTGCAAACCCTTACCCAAAATAACTTCACCCTAGCCGAAACCTGGTTCACTAACATCAAACTTCTTCTTAATTTCAAAAAAAAAGCAAACTAATTCTTTTCAGTCCTGGCAGAGCTCCTCCCCTACATAATAATTTCACCATTAGCTCCAAAGAAAACATTCAAATCAGTCCAGCTACACACACTAAACTGCTAGGCATAGAAATAGACAATAACCTGAGGTTCGACATCCACATAGCACAAACCATTAAGAAAGTTAATAAAAAAATCTTGGTCTCCTCTACAGGGACAAACAGTTTATGACAAAATGCACCAAAGTAACCATCGCAAGGACTCATCTTCTATCCACCCTCCTCTGTGCCTCTCCTATCTTGACCAGTCTCTGCCAAACCGATCTAAATAAAATGGAATCTTGCTACAACAAGATTGCCAAGTTTACTACTGAAGCCTCATATAGGTCCCACCACTGTCTATCCCTTAAGCAACTCAACTGGGTTGAGTTGCCTCATATAATTCTACTCAATCAACTCTCTATAGCACACAAACTCTACCTTCCTGAGATAACTTCAGCACCTAATTCAGCCCCACATTTCCTCTAGAGCCTTAAGATCTAGTAACCAGAACCTCATAACTGTCATCAAACATAAAAACGAAGCTGGTAAGTCCCTCTTTGCCAACACCATTGCCAAAACCTGGAACACACTACCAAGCCAAATAGCTTCTACCACCTCCTTTAGTCAATTCAAAAAACTGCCGAAAACCCACTATCTAAGTAACTGGCTATGCTCATGCCACTCACCAGGCTAATTCATACCAAGAGAATTTGTCAGGGTACAGCTATGTATAAACAGTTTATCCCCTGAAAGCTTCCAAACCCGTATACATTTACCTTACAAAATTTATAACTGCAAAAGAAAAAAAATGTACCTCTGATTGTCTACTGTAAGAAACGTTAATCACTAGCATGATGTCCTTTTGTGTGTATATATGCTATAGGTATGTTTGTTAATCACCAGCATGTTGTCCTGATGTGTATATATGCCATATGTATGTATGTTCTACTTCTTTTTACTCTCATGTAATGTATTGTAATGTGAAGCTTTTCTCCCCGGGCCTCTGCTGAAAATGGACCTGTGTCCAGTAGGATTTTCCCGGTAAACAAAAATAAATATATAAAATAAATAAATTCATCATTAATTCAGGAAATGTAGATAGTGGCCTATTTTTGGAAACAGGGAACTTTTTTCGTATTATGTGTCCTACTTAGTGAATAAAAAAATAGCCCTACAGATCTGTTGCAGTCATAGGTGGATTTTTGTGTGTGTGTTGGGGGGGAGCTGAATATGTTACAAGAAAGGCTAAACTGAAAAACATATTCATATCTATATATATATATATATATATATATATATATATATATATATATATATATATTTACCCTGGATAGAGGATGAAACCTTTTGTTTATCTGTAAGTAGCTACACTTCAGTGATTTTGGTGATCATGGGAATAAAAGCCTGCTCTTTTCTCAACTTTAGGAAGGAATCTAAGTAGCAATTTTATAGCTGAAGGAAGGATCATACTTGCTCCAGATTATAACCCATGTGTCCTGGGTAGATATTTTAGTTTCCTTTTTCCTGCTCTGAGTTGCTCATTTTGTCAAAATTAATGGATAAAGGAGCACAATTTTGTCTGGCGAAAATAATCATATTATTTTAGACCGTCTTAAAACCAGTACATAGTCAACAATTTTAGTATATATAACATGAGTTTGAAATGTTCCTAGTCTGTAGTTCCAGTAATTATCATGACATCCAAAATACAGACAGGGTTTGGAATTTTACTCCACACTTCTTAATGGTGTTTTGCCAAATAGCTGTTGCTGAACCAGTTCCAAATACAATATTTTACAGCAGCCACAAACTTCATGCATTTAGTTCACATAATGGATGAATCTCTTTTCACTTTTATCTCTGCTTATGCATCTTGCAGGCCAGATTTTAAACCATAATCCAAATACTATGCCAGAAAAATGTCATCCTACAAATGGTTCAAGAAACCTCTTCAACTGAATTCTTACAGAATGACAACACAGGCAGAATACCACTATGGAAAACGTCAGCTCATAAAATATCAGAATATCAGCAATTTTCACTGCTGGATGAAATCCCCTATACTCAGGTGTGAAAAACTTTGCTTATCCACCAACTCTCCGCCCATATTAGATCAAAAGCATTAAAGTAATGCATTGCCTTTATTGCTGACATCCTGATGTCAACACTCTGTTGCAAATTTCAGTTGTTTCCTGATCTTTTTAAGTTACTGTTACATTACATTTTTTGCAGATTTCCTATTAATGTTCTTGTCTTCTGCCCACTTAAGAAAGAAATCACGTCAATTTCAATTTGTCCATTTAATTATATGCTATTCAGCCTGAAAGAGAAGACGCTTGACGTATGTTCTGAAACCTAGCAGTTGCGTTTTCTTTTTGCCTTAAGCTCATTACTTGTGCTAGTATTTTAGCAGTTCATTTTTCATATCACCATAATAGCTGCTGGTTGCGTGATGTATGCAGTTCTTAGGTCACACAAATCTATGTGTACATCTTACTTCTGCTAGCAAGATCTGTTACAAGAACTCAGGTTATCTGAGTTGTAATCAGGTCTGTATGCCACAGAGCTGGATGACTGACATATACTTCGTCGAGTGACATTTGAATCGACACAATTCCTTGAAACAGTACTTGATTAAAGTATGCAGAAGGGCAAAACATTTTGAGGAGGGCAAAGATCCTACAGCTCCCTCCTGCAAGTTGAAATCTCTTGCACCCCTCTCTCTAATATAATCAGCTTTAAGGTTAGCAGATAAGGGGGAGAAAAGCTATTTCCCTGAAAGAACAAATTTAGACAAAATTGTTTTCTCCAAGTAAAGTTCAATGAATCATCCCTTATAAAACTGTAACTTAGCAAAAATAATAACTACTGACTTGAATGTTTTTATCAGGATTTTTATCATATTTTGGTGCTGTTTCTCAACAGTGGCTTTGCTGATTATTGACCCCTCCCTTACAGCCACCCCACACACCTGTTCATTCCATGGGGCAAGAGCTTTTCAGTCCATTTGTTCCCCTGGGTTGAGTTGAGCGAGGCAGAAGTGAGGTGTCATCATCTGTGTGATGGGGATAATCCTGATTTCCTAAAAGCCAATGAAAAAAAAAAAAATTCCCAGAACACAGAAGGATGAAAAGTCAGTTTTAATTGTTTTTCATATGGGGACATGCCCCCATATCCTGCAAATTTGTATATACCAATTCCATGGTCACACCAACTCAAACAATAAAAAAACTCCCAAAACAACTGATTCATTGCTGATGCACACTTAGAAATCACACCGGCAATGATTTCCTGTGGAAAACAGTGTTCAGCATTAAGCCTTTTCTCTTTTTTTTCCCCTTGTGCTATTGATGCCTGAGCAATTTCACCTCAGCTGTAGATGAGGAGGAGGAGTTTTACCTTAGGCCCTACATTTCTTGTGCATACCTGCAAACACCCAAAGATTGGTGTGCAATGGACCTTTGCAGAGTATGTCCACACCTCCCTGTGTGACATTAATTTAGTCATGCCCCCCCCCCCCCGAGACAGCACTCCTAGAATTATGCCTGGTTTCCATCACAGACTGTGCCTGGACACCTACTCCCCCCACCATGAAAAGCCACTTAGGCTAAGCCTTATCATTTCTGTCTTCCACCACTCCTCCAGCCCGAGCAGTAAAGAGAATGTGGGCCACCAACAGTGTGGTTGGGATTTTATTTCTCTGTGCCAACAGAGTAGGACTTTTATTGTTCTTCTGTATTGAAAAGTTCCCATAACTTGCATATGAAATTAAAGATGCAGCTAATCCTGATGTAGTCCATTGGCAAGGTTTATATTACATCTGTCTGATGTAATCATAATGATCAAATGAGCAGTGTTTTGTCAAGCTGTAACTGTTTAATAGTACTGACTATACAAATTGCTGAGTCATTGGCTGCTCAACCACTGTGCCCTGTGCAGTAAACTAAAGACACCATGAAAATATAGGTTGCGGGCACAATAGTCAACAATGTGCTTGTATCAGAACAAATGAAATGTAGCATTTAGACTTACAAAGTGCACCCAAAAGTAACAAAGAATGCATTTCAAACTAGATTATGTGACATACTGCATGTCTCTTAATAAATCATATACAACTCCATTGTTTCTTGACATGACCAAGGACCATCAATGACACCTGCACAAGGACAACTATCATGGTGCTTTCACTGATCTGCATATGTTCAAGATACTAGGTTTCAAAAAGTTGCAGGCCTTTAAGGGGACTAATTTGATAATGAAAGCTACATGCACTAATATGAAATGAGGCCAATTGATAATGGCTACATCCAGTAGGATCAGCTGGAATGGTGTTCAGAGCGACACAGAATTCCAGTGTAGATGACTGAGTCTTGGATGAAAAAGTACCAACAGGAATAATTGTGCATGAGTGTGTGCATGAAACTGTATCATGTCTCAATGAAGAAAGACGCACTTTGTCAGTGAACATTTCCTCTACAATGCTGAGAAGGTAAACCTGTTCTAAAACATACTTCTGACTGTTTAGGGAAAAGCTAGGTTCTTGGCAAATGCAAAATATATTACAAAAGATATGCTAAAATAATGCAGCTACCACCAAATATGGACCTGCATTCTGGAGTGTCCACAAATTGAGTTATGCAGACTTTCCCTGTTACAGAAGATGGCAGAGTCAGGGCTCAGGTAAAAGCTTGACTTGATGACATGCAGATGTCCATTTCTTCATTGCTGTGCACTCTTTGGCAAAAGTGCGACCAAATGAGTTACACTAGCAAGGATGTCTTTCATGTAAGACCTCTGTTCACTAAATTGACAAAGTTTAAGTAGGACCTGAAACACCAGAATACAGACAACCTGACAGTGTGCTTAATGTTTACAGTCTGCCACTCTGAATGCTTTTATTACACAGTCTAGGATCCACTTTTTTCTTAAAATTTCATATAGTATTCCAACATACCTCCCATTACAGCCCTATCACTGGTGGACATTTCAAAGATTTAGTTGCAGATGTGTTTTATTAGGTAACTGTACAATTATTTGGGTCCTGTTTATTTGACAGACAATGTCAGTAAAACTCATGTACTTGTCGAGGTTGTATAACCTCAGAGTACATTATGGTAAGCAAGGTGGTGCAGTGGTCAAGGCCCCTGAATGGGAAGGGTGTGGCTGACTTGCTTTACATATCAACCAGGGCAACATTTCTAACATTTTAATTGGAAACATTCAATGAAATAGTCACTTGAATAACTGTATCTCAACCAAATAGACTATATTTGTTTTGTTGTGATTGGAAAACATATAATAAAGACATTTTTTACTCATTTTTAACAGTTTGAAATCCTCTGGGTCTCTTTTTCTTCTTATCCCAGTCTCTGTCTTTGTCTCTTCTGTGGCATCTGCCAGTCCATTGTTGGCAACACATTTGCCTGTACATCCATCCTTATCACACCGTGTGCCCTATTCTTCCTCACAGTGTGTTGTCAATGCATCCTTACATGGTCATTGTCAAACACAACTGCTGGCACAATGGCCTTCATCAAGTATGTTGTTTATAAAAAGAGGACATCCCACTTTCTTGTTGTATGAATTGTATGAAGAAGTAAAAATTAAGAGATTAAATGGCCATTTCTACCCTATATTGGGTTATAGCGGGGGACGGCAACTTGTTAATACTGTGGTTAAACCAATGGATACTTTGACACTATTTATAACACCATTTAGCATCCATTTTCAAGAAGTTAAAATGATTATGCTGAAAAATTGGACAGTTATACAGAAAGATGTACATATTAGAGGTAAGCTGGACCAAGGCTTCAGAATGGAAGCTAGGAAGGGTACAAGTTTAAAAGCTTTATTAGAGAGAAATAAACAAAGCCATACATTTTGGCCACAGCAGGGTAGTATGAATGTGTGGCAGGTGCAATTACTGCAGATACATTCACGAGGGTCATTCAATGGTAATAAAAGGGAAAATGTACACTGTTAACAGGAAATATAATTGTAATTCAAAATTGCTTGAGTACATAGCATTATGTCAAAAATGTTCGGCTTTTTATGTTGGTAGAACCACACATATGTTAAAAGAAAGGATATATGACCATGTATATGCAATAAGGAAGGGAAATTCCAATAATGCACTTGCCAAGCATGTACATGATTTTACAGATCATGAATTTAAGTTTTCAGTTTTACAGCAGATGAAAGTGCCTGAAAGAGGTGGGCCCTGGGAACTGATGCTAGATAAAGCTGAACTGGTTTGGCAACTCAATTTATTTTCATATGCTTGGCCAGGATTGAATGATGTTTGCAATATAAGCAATATTTTAAAACTGAAAGATTTAAATAGATGATGGTGCACCATAACAGTTCATATTTATAGTATATTTATTGTTTATATTATTGTAATTAAACTATTATGGCAGGGTGGCACATTTAGGGCTAATATTTTACATTAATGTTTCTTGTATTTTTGTATTTTTGTTTAACAGATGTGAGCGTCATATTTTATAGTCTATAATTAAGTGTATTATGATCAATTAATCTGATGACATCATTGGCTTTTTGGCACCTTTTGTAGCATTTAAAGGGTTTAATGTGTATATGTGATTGTCTGAAGAAGTTTACTATTCTAGTAAATGAAAAGCGCTTATCATTACACTGCACCAGCCTTCATTCTTTGATTTGCCACTTTTATGTTTTTATAACTGATTTCTTTAAGTGGAGCATGTCCAACAGCTCAGGGTTTGACATGGCCTTGTATGTTAAGCAGAGATCGCCTCTGAATAGACGATATGCCACAGAGTATAGCTAGAGTTTTTTTAGACAGTCAGCATATGGCATCTGCTTTAGGCCTGTGATTCTTTTAGTGAGGTATTTCTTCGACCTTTCCAGCTGTTGTAGATGTCTTGTGAGGTACATACCAACCGCGGCGTTATACTAATGAGGGATGAGTACAGTGGGACAATGACCTCCTTTTTCCTGGATGAAAAGCCCTTAGTGATGAGGTGTGCCACACAGAAGGATTTCCTGACTGTTGTGGCGATGTTGTTATCGAAGGTGAGACCACTGTCCACCTGTGCCCCTAAGTCTCTCATCACACTTTCGATGTTTAGTGTACTGCCACCTATGTGGTAATTCATGGGTACATGTTTTTTTCTAAAGGGGATAACTATACATTTCTTGGCATTAAGCTTGAGTCCATGGCTCTGGCACCAAGCATCTGTTTCTGTAAGGCCCTTTTGCAGAATATCCACATCATTTGGGGATTCAGTAATGGCTCCCAGTTTGCAGTCATCTGCAATCTTTGTTAGCCAGAGTTCCTTAGTGTTGACTTGTACTTCAGAGAAGTAGATACCAAACAAGAAAGGTCTCAGGACTGAACCCTGAGGTACTCCACTTGTCACTTGTCTGGAGCTGGATTTGGAGTCGGGTACTTTTACAGTCTGGTTTCTGTCAGTAAGCCAGTTGGCAACCCATCGAGTGACGTAGGGATTTATGCCCAGCTTAGTAAGTTTATCTATGATTCCAGAGTGGGGGATGGTGTCAAAGGCCTTGGCAAGGTCCAGATAGGCTGCGTGGACTGTCTTACCCTCGTCCACAGCTCTGGAGTCTGATTCAAAGAAGTCAATCAGGTTCTGGAGACAAGATCGGCCCTTCACGAACCCAAACTGGGTGGGGTCCAGTGTTTGAAGGTTGCCAATGTCTTTGTTTCTAAGTTCCATGATAATGTGTAACATGCCCTTGCAGATCAGGCTCATCAGACTGATGGGACGGTAGTTCCTGGGATCCAAGGTAGATCCCCCCTTGTGGAGTGGGATAACTGTAGCTGTGCGCCACTCAGTGGGCACGAAGCCTGAGGTGAGGCTATGATTAAGCATGACACTTAGGTGAGGTAACAGTTCATTTTGTAGTTCATGTAGTACACAGCCCAGGATGTCATCTGGTCCCATAGATGCTGTATTCTTAGCTTTGGCCAGTGCGGTTTCTACCTGTGTGACCATGATTACCAGAATTTGGCAATCTTTTGGTATTGAGATAGGCCCTTTAGGGGGTGAGGGGGGGTGAAGTTGGCACTAAATCGATCTGCCAGGATATTGGCAATATCCTTGGGATCAGTGTATATTTAATGCCATTCTGTTGTAGCTCAGAACAGATCTGAGAATTGCCATTCAGATTCTTGACATAACTGTAGAATGCCTTGTGATTGTCTTTGGAATCTTTGGCAATTTTATTTTCGTAACTAGCTTTTGAGGATTTTATGAGGGATCTCAGCTTCTTACTGCCTATCCTCCTGTTTTATGGATCTGGGACTACATCTGTATATGTGCAAACATTCAGATTTCCTTGTGCACTTATAGGGCTTTTGAACAAGGCTACCAGCAATGTTGTAGGCACTTTCAGCATCTATGGCTTATCTTTCTGACCCTGGTATCTTGTCGCCTTTCATTTTAAGACAACCCTTGCTAAGTTCACTTTCCCTTGAAACATGTATTTTTTGATGGCTTACCTTTACTTTTGTTTTACAAATAATGAACAAAGGTATCTTCTCAAAATGCATTTTTCAGCTGCTGAGTCTTACTATCCTTATTTATTCATATGCACGCATGAAAAATAATAATCTCCATGCCTTAAAAGGAATTTTCCTGTGTGTTTATTTCTTTCAGATCATCTTACTCTGTTTCTGTTTATCCTGCTGATTCATCTTTATCAATGTGTATATTTAGTCTGTTCCTCTGAAACCTGGTAATCCTTTTTAATAAGCATGCATTTAGACTTTCTGAATGAAATCTCTTTATCCTTATGTTTTGTGTTTCTTCATTCAAGAGTCACAATGGTATTTTCTGTTTATGTCACTTTCTGGTTTGTAGATAGTCAAAACATTTTTTCTTCATTGCAGCTTTTTGTGTTTTCAAACACTGTACTTTTGTCTTAGCTAAGTCTGAAATTTTGTGGGGTTTCCCTGACAAGCTAAAATAGGACTATCATTAGTTATTATCTTGGGCTGTGTGTCCCTTGAAATATTTCCCAATGGCTGTTATAAGATGTTAAGATTTTTTAAACACCTTTATTAAATTATCACTTAAGACATAGGCACACATACATTAACAGAAAATAAAATAAACCATAGTGTTTTCCATGCATTATACATTACATATGTTTTTTTTTTCTTTATAACAACTGTCAAACACTCCAACATTACATATATTGAACAATTCCTGCCTTCTCTTAAACCACAATCGCCCTGCTGAACATTATTCTGCAGGTATTGCTCCCACAACTTCCATTTATCCCTATGTAGTTTGCCTTCCCTGTTTTCAAGCTCTCACTTCCACTTCTTTTATTGCTCTAACAATATTCAATACTTCAGTTATAGCTAATTTAGATTTTGATTTCCATTTTCTAGTAAGATGGTAACATTTGATCGAAAGCTGTCATTAACTATGTGCTCAAGGTATTTGTTGCCGAGACCTATACAGAGTCATTGAATATTTCAGTGAATAAAATGCATTCCATAAGAATGTTTGTGAAAAACATTTCAAAATGCACAACTACAAATTAAAGTGTAATTTAGTCCATATATTTTAAACGTCTTGATACCAGACTTTGGGTACTACATGTGTTATATGTTTGAAAAATGAGCAAATAAGCTTGGTAATAATTTAAAGAACTTGGTCACAAAAGGTCACAGGCAGTGTGATTATTTATATCTACAGAAAAGCATGATACAGTCCATATTTAAGGTCTTTGACATTGGTAAGATCAGACTTAGTTAAGGAGTTACGTGTGGTTGTATGTACTCTATGAATGCTATTTATAAAGTTATCAAGTCTAATAATACTCTGTAGTGACTGGATATAGACAAGACCTTCACTGTTTACCTGGACATTTATAATGACCATTATTTTTGTTTAAATCTTATTGAATCAATTCATGACAGGGGATCTTCTTCTACCCTCTCTCTCTTCCTTTATCCCACTGATTTTTTTCTCGACCTAAACATGTCTGTAGATTTCACTTATATAATTTGCACATTCTATGGATCTAAAGCAGTCTGCATCCCCTTCTACCCATTCCCGTCCTTCTTGTTCAGGTTTAACCTTTCATTTATTTCTGATATAATCACTAATTATGTATTTAGCACTTGAATACAGTATATGTATATCAATCTTCTGTTTCCTGATGCAGGCATCTCCCATAGCAACAGGATTTCAAGCTTTATTTTTTATAATACTGTTTACAAGGTGGAGGGTATACATCTTAACCTTTCCTTGTTTTTAAGAGGTTAAGCAGGTGCCTGTTCAGCTTACAAGTAGAATTTTGAAAAATGTAAAAATTAGAATTAAATTCTAATTAAATAAAAAAAGTAAAGGTCATTACATTATCCTTTAATACTATATTGTTTTTATAAAAGTCAGCAAATTAATTATATTTCTGCTATTTCCTGACAAATTTCCAAGTAGTAAGCTAAGAAGTGAGTAGCATGGTTGAGTACTCTTGACAAAAGCCTAATAATTGTGTGCACCCATGTGAAATGCCTCCTGTTTCTTCTGGTCTAGTGTTTGGCCATAGCTATCCTTCTATCACATGCACATTTTTTGTGGCTTTCCTCTGGACTCTTTCCAACATTTCTCTCTCCTTGTACAACATCCAGAGTTGAACAGAATAGTCAAATTATACCTGTACCTGAACCAAGACACTGATGGCCTAACCAGGACCTTGTAGAGTACATCAGAGATATTACCTCTTTGCTTCCAGTGTCTATCCCCTTATGAATACAACCCAGCATTATGTTTCCTGTTGCTACTGTTATCTCACTTTCTGCTGTGAGGTCTATGCCCGATGTAATCAACACTTGTAGTTTCTTTCTTTTCATGGTTCTTCCTAAATGGACAAGCTAGTCCTTTGGATTTCCCCAGTTATCATGCCAGCATACACTGGATCTCCTACTTTCTCCTTACTAGGCTACCATAACATAACCCTAATACCAGGTGAGCCCTTTGACTACTTTGGGTGTTTATCATGTGGTATACATCTGGAGTGCCCCAAGATAACTTGATCTGCTGTGGAGATACAGGACACGGTCCTTTTCAGTGGATAAACAATATAATTTCATGGCTTGTAAGCCAAAAAATAAATTGCTGTTCTGTGAGAATTATTTTAGACATTGCTTCTGAGTAAGCTAGACCAGAAAATATATTTGTGTTCTATGAGACATGATGCTGCATCTCTGTATTACAGGCTTAGATATGACGACACTGCTTTGCTTTGTCTGCTATTATTGAATATTGCTTAACTAGGAAAAGAGTTAGAAAAATTAGATAGTCAGGCATTGTATTTTGACCTTGCTTTTATTACAAATTCTGTAATGAATGGAGTATTGTTTGGGTAATGGTAAATTACTGCATGCGACACAATTACTGCATGCAACACAATGTGAAATATGCACTGAGTTTGTGAACATTCTGAAATGCCTGGGTTGTCACTAGACAATGAAGCCAGGGATTGTAGTTTGGGGTGACATAATCTTGATACACGTGGAGCTTTTAGCTCAGTCTGGTAATTGGTGCGGAGGGTTAAAGCTGTGAGCTGTATTTCTGTGGTACAGGGTTTGATTGAGTCAGTTCTCATTTAGTCATTCTAAGGAGATCCAGTACCTATCAGCCTGGGATGACATGGTAGATAGACCACACTGCTCTGCCAGTTATGTTCTTCATCTGTCACCTCTGGGATTTCGGTCACTGGCTAAGGCTCTTGCCTCCTCCATAGTGCCTTTTTTATGCAATGTCACAACAAGAAAATTCCCAATGTAAAAATATTTTCAAAAAGCAACCTCAAGGTTATGCTGCTAAACACTAGGAGTCTAAACCTAAAACTGCACTCACTGGAAGCAGCCCTTACCTTAGAAGATGCTGAAATCTGTGCAGTCACAGAGACTTGGTTTAAGGCTGTGGAAGGCACCCCAGCCATACTGAGTTATAATGCCTTCCACACATTCCGACCACAAACCGAAGGTGCAAGAACTAAAGGAGGTGGAGTATCAATATTCAAAGATAGATACACCTCTAGATTGGTTAAACAAAACAATTCCCTTGAACTAATCCAGGTCCAATTGACTGTAGGTGAGACCCCTCTCCAAATTATTGCCAGTTATAGGACCCTCTAAATGAATCAGAATATCCACACTGCATTCTTGGATCTATTTGAATCACTCAAGAAACAACCAAACAGCCTGGTTTTAGGTGACTTTAACTACCCATCCATAGATTGGGTAAATTATGCATGTACTAACACACTTGCCCAAAGAGTCTTGGACTTTGTCAGCTCCAATGCCCTGGACCAGTTGGTTGACACCCCCCACAAGGGGCCGAAACATTCTAAATCTGGTGCTCATTAACATGGGTGGTCTTTCCACCACCACATGTGTGCAGCCCTCCCTAGTGAGGGCTGAGCATAAATCAGTCTCACTGGAAGTAACAATAACATCTGACCACCCATTAGCAGCAACAAGACTAAAAAACTTCTCCAAAGCCAATTACAACCTAAACATGACAGCATTAATAGCTTCATAGCCCCTGCCTTCACTGATGGCATAGACACCTATACTGGGATTTACACCAATGCCTTGTATAAGCATCTATACAAATGTATTGACTCACCTGTACCTGACAGGATCAAAACAACATCCTCAAGAAAAAACAAGCCTACCTGGTGGACAAAAGGCCATTAAAAGGCTATAAAATACAGTAGAGAGTCTATTATCTGAACCAACTGGCACCTAGGGTAGTTTGGATAATCAAACACACAATGAACCGGATAAAAAAACCTGCAAAAATCTAGTATTTTCTTCATGCTTTTCAACCATTCAGTGATTCCAGTGGACAATAAAGAATATTTTTCACACACTAGCAGACTACAAGCTCAAAAAACATGCACAAGCGAATATATGTAGCACTTAAATATTCAGACTTTATGATTTTTCCTACCCAAAAACTTTGGAAGGCTGTGTTCAGATAAATTACATTTCTGATAATTGACATTCAGATAATTGACTCCCTACTGTAAGAGAAAGAAATTGCTGTCCAACAACAGAAAGGAATGGTCTCTGAATTGGATTCCCTTTTCGAATTAAACAAATAAGACACATCATAAGGCATTCTAAAGCTAACTATGAATCCAAATTAGCCTCTTTCACTAATGATAACCATAAAGCCTCCATTAGCTACATCAGAAGCCCTAAAGGAAAAACCCAGATCTGCACAGAACTGGTTAATAATGGCACCACATATACTGAACATGCAGAAATAGCCAACCTGTTAGCTCACAGGTTCAGTGAAAACTTCTTCCCCCTGTCCCCACCACATATCCCCCAAAGCATCCCTACCATCTGCCATCTATCTAGTATCTCCAAGGAGCAGGTCATAAATGCTCTCTCCAAAGCCAAAAACACAGCCTCTATGGGACCTGATATTATCCCAGGCTGCATTCTAAATTTTTTAAAACAGGAACTAGCTGCATCTCTGGGTACTCTTTTTAAGCACAGTCGAAGCACTGGTTTTATACCTGCTGAATGGAAAACAGCAACTGCCACCCTGTTACATAAAGGAGGCACCCCCACACCTCCACAGACTCTGGGAACTATAGATCCATAAGTCTGACCAGCCTAATCTGCAAGGCTATGAAAAGAATAATCATAGACCTTATCAAAAAGATACAGGAGACCTCCAAATGCTTGCCCAACCCAGTTGGACTTTGTTAAAGGGAGATCTTGCCTCTTGAACTTGGTGGACTTCTTTCAGATAGTCAACAAAGTCCTGGATGAAGGCAAATCCATGCATATGGCCTACCTGTACCTGGCAAAGGCCTTTGACACTATTGTCCACTTAGACATCATTGATAAACTCACCCAGCTGGAGATCAACCCATATATTGTCCGGTGGGTTGCAAACTGGCTCACCGATAGAACACACAATGCCAAAACAGGTGACTCTACCTCCACCAGCAGACCTGTAACCAGTGGTATTCCACAGTGATCTGTGCTGGGGCCCCTATTATTTGGAATCTACTTCTTGGATGTACAGGCTAAAACAAAAGGTCTATGGATGACAAAGTTTGTTGATGATTGCAAACAGGGTGCAGTCATTGAGTCCCCAAACGATGTTAACATCCTACAAGAGGGACTTAAACAGACAAACAACTTGTGCCAAAGTAATAGGCTAAAATGCAATTAAAAAAAATCATTATCATCCCCTTCAGCAAGGGTGATATCCCAGCAGATTGCCACATTAATAACAACACCCTAAGCATGCAATCAGTGGTGAGAGATTTGGATACACAGCTTGACAGCAAACTTTCCTTTGACTACCATGTCTCCACTGTGGTAAGAACGGCTTTCTTCCTTGCCTACCTCATAAGTAAGGGCATTGAATCCAAAACAACAGAGGTAATAACCCACCTGTACTCCTCATTCATCAAGTCAATACTAGATTACAATGCTACCTTTGGTATGTACCTTACCAGGCACCTACAGCAACTGGAAAGACCTCAAATGTTTCTTACAAAGAAAATTCAGGATCTTCGGCATATGTCATACATTGACAGACTGAAATCACTGTCATTATACTCTGTGTATTACAGACTACTCAAAGGTGGCCTTTGCCTTGCATATAAAGCAATCTCAGATCCTGGAAATGCTGAACATTCATAAATAAAATGGTATAAGATGCACTGACTCTAGGGAACTCAACCTAGTATGTGACATCAACTGGACTTGCTGGAGAGACATATATCTCACAGAGATTACCTCTCTTTTGGAACAAACTTCCAATTCAGGTGAAGCAGAACCCCTTGCTGACCATATTTAAGTGTAATTTGGATGACTGAATGGGAAACTGCAAAGTCTCCCTGGGAGTTTCACCTGTGTCCCTCTTGGACAGAGGCAATAGTTATTGACTTAGTTCCACTTAATACCTTGATATTCTTGGAACAGGGGTTATATTGGCTAGGCTTGTAAGGGGCCTAGGACCATTAGCTTAGTAGCCTCCTATGATCCTATGATCCTATGATGCTCCTGTAAGCTTAGGAATGTGAATTATGATTGGAATAAAATTCTAAAAGATGCCGCCTGAGCGGAGTATCTGTTGAGTTTTAAGGTAATCATCATACTCTACCATGAGCTTTATATCTCAATGAATTTATTGTAGACATAATTATAAACAGCTAGCCTTGCAGAAAACAACTTAGTGTGTACACTCATCTGCCTGTAAAATCTATGATGCAAAACAGCAGATGGAGACAGAGAGATCTGTGTAATAAGGAAAGAAGAAGAATCCATTACAAACCATTCTAATTACCAGTTGGGTGAATTGGTTCTTTAAGAATGTGCATGTGGGTCCTGAGGTTTTTTACAGGTACCAAAAATGGATGGAGATTGAGACAGCTGATTTTTGCTTATGAAAGTATGCATGTGGCAGGAGACTTGGTACCAACTTTTGTAAATCAACTTCCAGATGTATGGACTGTAAGCACATTTCATTTTTTTCTAATTGCATGCCTGCAATGACTGAAAAAGCTTTAAAGGGAAATTCCCTTGCTAATAGAAGCTAATAAATGAATGCTTTTTGGACTTAAAAGGCATTAATGGAAGCTATACAGTTTAGTACAAGTTCAGTGAAGTGGTCTGTGCTATGTGCACGTCAAGAGTCATCCACATAACGAATGTACAAATAAACTACTTTTTAACTGTCATATTTTACACAGACAGGACCAGACAAAGACAGAGTAAAAAAAAACAACAACACTGAATTGTTTGCCATGAGCAGTAATATATTATATGGCAAAAAAACCCTTTTGCAGTACAAATTTTATCTGCTGTATGTATGATTTAAAGTCTTAAAACAGCAGCATGTGTGAGTCCATCTCATGGTCTTTGTTGTTTGGTATTGCCAAGAGAGGAAGACATGAGATCTAATGATTGTGCTGTGTCATTAACATTTCAGGAGGTATATACAAATCCAAACATTCTGCAACAATGTTAATAACATTTCGAAATCTAAGGTATTCTGTTTGCTGAAAGATGAGGCCAGTTCTCAAGAGAAGTATCATGTGACTGCATGATTTTTTTGTGTATGAAAGTCTGAACTGTGCATAAGAATCTACTAAAATTGAGATATGTATTTCTGCCACATAGATGAAGTTCATTCTCAGAACAGTATGTTATGTGATTCTATGCTGTGCAGTTACAACAGATAATTCACTTAATTTATTATCTGTGGACTGTTCCAGTGACTATAAGCTACAATTTCTATTTGCAAGAGAACTGCTATTCAAATTGCTGGTTAGTATCGAAATATATTGCAAATCTTATAGACTTTCAGCTTGTGCAATATGCATACCAGACCCTTTCTGACCTTCAATCTGCTTCCCAAACAGTGACAGAGAAACACATCCATGGTGTCCATGTTACATAGGGAGAAAATTTGATTTATAAATGTGTATTTTTGCAAATATTTGCTTTTGGGAATATTAACAAATTAGCAAATGATTTTTACAAGTTCTTACACATTCTCTCAATATGGAAAAATATTTAATGCCAGTTTTGTTTTAATGTAATGGATTCCAGATGTTGGCTAAAAGTCAAATGATTAATAAATTCTAAATCTGACAGTTTAATGGTTATTAGTAACTTTTTATGACACAAATAGACTTACAAGACAGAATAATTGTACTGGCAGTTAATGTCATTTTCCAGAATGCCAGGTTTGATTTCTTACCAGTTTTGTATGGTTACAGTGCGGATATTTAGATTTTTAAGTTATTGTATGTTATTTTTCTTAATGGAAAATAAGGGGGAATAATCAGCAATGACCAGAAATAATACAAGGTACTCTAGAATGAAAGATAGTATCATATGTGAAACAGTTCTTACATTATAAAGGTATTTGCAGATTTGTGCATGGGTAATTAAATATGACAGATACATATGCATAGTCCTCCAAACTCACTGACTTTTGGATGTTTTAAAAAGTGTACATGTGACTATGCAGTGATTTGCAAAAGTGTATATAACCTTTTGTGGGGTTTAAAAATAGAATTTAATTGCAAGGTTGTATGCATGCATGCAGGACTGTTGGGATTATTTTTGAAATGTGACAAGAATTCAGGTGTATTCAGCATATGGCTTATTTGAAAGATTATGACCTGTAGTATGTAAAAATATAGTGTTTGTAAGTATTAAATAGTGAATAAAAATATATTTTCTGCCATGGAAGATTCAGTGAAAGAAAAAGAAATGTTTTTTCTTTTATCCAAAAAGCCTTGAATATTGCAAAACACACTTTATTTTGGAAGTAACTTGTTGCACATCCAGGGAAGACAAAAATTGAGTATTCAGATTTCCTCACAAAATGTAATTTTACAGACCACATTTTTTAATACAAGATGAAATAATCAGCACATGAGGTTACATAGTTCGCACTAAATTTTTAGTGGGACATTCTAAATGAAGCATATATAGGACATCATACATTAGTTGCATGGAAGTTATTTTGTGAGTTTAGGTACATCAGATCATTAGTCTATGCTGAGTAGCATAGTTACAGAGTAAATTTTGAAAACTGTATTTTTGCCAAGAGGAAAAATGTATACAAGTGTAAACTCCCAGGTTCAAAAGATTTTCTTTTGTAAAAGCTGTCTTTACTAAATTTATATTTTTGTTATTGAGATAAGATTTTCTTTTGCAGAAGCTGTATTTTTATTCAAATGCACATTGTTTTCTTATTGTTATAAGATGGATATAACAGGTAAACAGGAAACAGCAATCTCTTTAATTGTTCTTATATATGTGTAGTATCAGTAATATTATCTTTCAATATGCTTTCTAAGGGTGAAGACATGAAGACAAGATAGACATGTCTCTAAAATCATGTGAAAAGTAACTACATGCAAAATATAGAAAAAGCTTCACTGACTTCTGAGTGGAATGAAAAGCAACTATGGCTTGACATATAATAAGATAAAAGGCTTAAAGGTTGCCATTGTTTCAGATTCTAGCCAAAGTTAAACAGGTCAATAATAATTGAGGAAAACAGAAGGTGGTGATATGAAGAAATGTATGCTTTTTTTTAATTTGCAGTACAAAATACAGTCTTCCCTGATAACAAAACTAGAAACATGCTATAACAAGATTGTCAAATTCACCACAAATAGTTGCCCAATCCACACACCACTGTGTTGTCCTAAAACAATTACAATGGCTGGAAATCTCCCACTACCTGCTCCTCCTCCTCCAGCTTACAACCACACATAAACTGATTTACAAGCATCATGACTGCCCTGCACTCAGTTCCTTACTCACCCTATACAACCCAGTCAGGCCTCTACAATCTGAACACCAATATCGTCTCCAAATTCATAAACCCAAGCTACCTGCAGGCCAGTTATTGTACTCCTGGAGTACTGCCAAAATATGGAATAACCTATCTCCTTCTATCCGCTTACAACAACACCCTTTCAACTTTAAAAGCACACTACAAAATCATCTTCTCTCCAAGTGGATATGTAACTGTTGTATTACGCACTACATCACTTAACTCTGTTGACTGAACCCTGAAACTGTTTAATTCAGTTTCTGCTAAATGTTTTTCTCTGTACTTCCTAATGATCTTTATGTTTTACTCCTCCTTTTGCTTTTTAACACCTCACCACCTCTCCCCCTTTCTTTTCTTTCCACTTCATATGTTTCTCTTTCTTCTCTCTCTTCTCTCTAGTTACTGTCATTATTATTTACTTTTCTTCTTCTACCTCCCTTTCTCTCTCTCCTGCTTCTTCTCTTTATTTCCTGCCTTCCATTTTTACATTTATAAAGTAAATTCCTCTCTGCCTTTCTCAATATATTGTATTCATATAATCTACTAGGCTGTTCTATTTAATACCAAAGTCATATGCTTTTCTTGACACTCATTACACTCTAATCTTGAATTTATTTGTGTTTTACTCTGTATTATATCCTATTATTGTCCCTCTATACAGAATTACGTTCAACATTTTTGTATTATTTTTGTTTTTATCAGGCCTATGTCATGCTATGGAATTTCTATGAACATTTTTGAAATTTGTATATATTGTTTTTTTCTTTCTTGCAACTTTATGTAATTCCTTATATGACTCTTTTTCTTACATTGGAGCGTTTCTCTCCGGACCTTCACTGAAAACTGGCTATCCTGGCCCATTGGACTTTCCCGGTAAACAAATGCCAATAAATAAATAATAAATAAATACATTTATTAGCTAGAGTAAAGGTCTATTGAAGGAATTTATGTACACATCCAGTAACAGTTTTGTATTCAGAAATGGCCCTATCATGGTGCAACATGGCGGACTAGCACTAAAACATGCAGTGCTACCTCATAGGGATGGGTCTACAGCCATGTTGAATGCAAATGAGGCAGTCTGGGGGAGAGACATATGCTAATTAGCCATGTGCTGTCTCTCCTGGAACTGCCTCCAGGAAGAGATCTACACACTAAGGGATCTAAAAAAAATGTTCACCTGCGTAGACCAGCATAGCTGGCTCCACTACATCTTGACAGTGAACATGGCCAAAAGGCCATGTTCAACAACTGAATATGAAAGTAGTATGGAGACTGGGGTAAAGGGAACTAGTAAACACCAGGGATTAGTCTAAGCTTAAGTTCCATAATGACAACAGCAGCAGTACAGGGATTGGGGAGTGGTAGGACGCCATAGCCACCAGAGAAACTACAGTTGTGCTATAACAGCATATAACAGCACTTACAGTAGGACAGGGATGTTGGGGAATGCTTGCAACCAATCTTACTACATTCATGCTATAATGGAACTTAAACTATTTTAGGGATCAGAGGTAAGCGGCGGAGACACTAGACACCAGGAATTACTCTAAACTTAAGTGTCATAGCAGGACTGACAGTAGTATGGGGATTAGGGTGGGGAAACACCAGACACTAAACTCTTGTGCTTTTATGGCACTTTAACTAGTACAGTGACTGGGTTTGGCAGAACTACCAGATATGGGAGGGAAGACAAGTCAGAGACAGGTACAGGGACTGTGGTTTGTGTGTGTGTGTGTGTGTGTGTGTGTGTGTGTGTGTGTGTGTGTGTGTGTGTGTGTGTGTGTGTGTATGTGTATGTGTTAGAATATGTACTTGTGTGTGATGGAGAGTAAATGGGGGGATAACAATGCCTACATGAGCAACAGTTAACTACCACAAAGTGTAGATCAGCAATGATCTATATGTTGCAGCAGTAGCTGTGATACACAGATATGTAAATAGCCAGTAATTAAGTCTTTATCATCATAGTTAACATGTACCTTGAATCCATGCTCTCTCACACCAGTCAGTACATATAACAATGAGCAGGTTGTCAGCATGCACACCTCACCTACTACTCCAGCCAAACACATATCCCACATACCTACATATGCGGAGGTCCTCACCAGAAACATACCTAAACACCAGAGACCTCTCAAACACAAACACACTACACATAATACTTCCTGTACAGAACACAATACACATAATAGCTCACGTACCAGTGTCTCACCTGTCAAGCCCTTAAGGCAAAACACAAAACCAAACATATTTGTCATAGATGATTCCATTGAAAGACACACAGATGTCCCTCTCACCAGACTGGATAAGGAAAAGGTCATGATCAACTGTCTGTCAGGTGCTAGGATCTATCATATATCGCACAAGCATTCAGTTCTCTCAACAACAGGTACTGTTATGACTCTGTCATAGTCCATGTTGGTGTGAACGCCTTGAGATCTACCTTTCTGGACTATATGAAGAGAGACATGACTGAGCTCTTGGATTATGTGTCTCAGGCAGGTATGTCCCTAGCATTAATCAGCATTTTACCTTCACCTAGGATGATGCCTCACTACAAGTAGAAAATGATTGACTTCAATAATTGGTTTAGTTTCTGGTGTCATTCTATGTGGATCCAGTATCTGTCAGCCTGGGATGACATGATTGACAGACCTTGATGCTTTGCCAGAGATGGTCATCTGGCACCTCTGAGATTTCAGCTACTGGCTAAGGCTCTTGCTACCCCCACAGTGCCTTTTTAGGCAGTGGCTCAAGGGCAAAATTTCTGATGTAAATACTCCATCTATAAAGAAACTCAGGGTTATGCTGCTAAATGCCAGGAGTCTTAATATGAAACTGCACTCACTGGAAGCAGTCCTTACCTTGGAAGATATCGGCATTTGTGCAGTCATAGAGACCTGGTTCAAGGCTGTGGAGAACACCCCAGCCAAATCGGGTTAAGCCTCCTTCCACTCATTCAGACCACAAACTAAAGGCGTGAAAACTAAAGGAGGCAGTGTATCAATATTCATTAAAGATAAATACACCTCCAGATTGGTTAAACAGTATGATTCCCTGTAGATACTTTAGGTGCAATTAACTGTTGGTAGGACACCTATTCAAGTCATTGCCAGGTACAGGAGCCCCTCCATGAATCAGGACACCCACTCTGCCTATTTGCATCTACTTGAGTCTATAAAGATACATCTGAACACCATGGTTTTGGACAATTTTAACTACACATCCATCATACCTCTCACTCTCTTAGTGCAAAAAATCTGGACAAAGCCTGACAGAATGGAGGGACCAAGGCCAAAAAATAAGGACAGATTTTAAATATTGCCCTTATAAACGTAGAAAGCTGCTAGAACAACAGGATTTGTCTAAACACACATTTTTCTGAAGGATATGAAGTCTGAAACACAAGTGTATATCATTATTTAGTGACTTCATTCCTCAGATTATCCCAGTTATTTGCTAGAAAATCACAGATTTTATGAGGAACAGATAAAAAATATGAGGCAAAAATCTAAACATTCTGTGAAAATCTGTACAGTTGAGAGGCATGCCATCCATTGACTGGGCAAATTACTTGTGTTCAAACTCACTTGCCCAAAGGTTCCTTGACTTCATTAACTCCAATGCTCTGGACCAGCTGGTTGACACCCCACATGGGGTGCCAACATCCCGGATCTGGTACTTACAAATATAGGGGACCACTGTAGCACCCCCACTGTGAGGTTTTGCCTGGTGAGATCTGACCACAAATCAGTCTCATTCAAAGTAACTAACTCACCTGACACCCCCCCAGCAGCAACTAAACTAAAAAACTTCTCCAAAGCAGATTATAACCTCTTACGGGATGGTATGAATGGCTTCACTGAACCCCTCCGATGAAATTGGCAACTATATTGAGTTCTACAGCAATGCTTTATACAAACACCTATATAACTGCATTGACTCAGTCATACCTGATAGGACCAAAACAATCTCCTGAAGAAAGATCAAACCTGTCTGGTGGACAACTGCCTTTAACAGGTTTTACAATAAGAGGAAGAAATTGCTGTCTAAGAGTAAGAGGAAGTGAGCCCTAAACTGGAAACACTCCCTACTCAGCTTAAACAAACATATATGACTTCTTGTAAAGTCCTCCAAAGCAAACTATGAATCCAAATTAGCTTCCTCAACTAAGGACAACCATAAGCGTTCTTTAGTTACATCTGTAACCTAAAAGAAAAGGTCCAGATTTGTGTCAAACTGGTAGTTAATGATACCACATATACTGAGCCTGTGCACATAACTAACCTGTTGGTCGACAGGTGCTGTGAAAATTTCACACCCCTGTCCTCACATGTACCCCACGACATCCCTAACACCTCTGTCCCCTACCTTGTATCTCTAACAAGCAGGTTGTAAACACCCTCTCTAAGGCCAAAACACAGCATCTATGGGACCTGATAACATCCCAGGCTGCTTCCTACATCGGCTCCAACAAGAATTAGCAACACCATTGGGTACTTTTTTCAATCATAGTCTAAGCACTAACTTCATCCCAGCTGAATGGGAAATGGCCACAGTTATTCCCTTGTACAAAGGTGGTGCTTCCACTGACCCTGGGAACTATAGCCCTATTAGCCTGACTAGCCTTATCTGCATGGCCATAGAGCGAATCATCATGGACCTTATCAACAAAGATACAGGTAATCTCCAAACACTTGACCTTACTCAGTTTCGATTTGTTAAAGGGAGATTATGCCTGCTAAAACTGGTGGACTAGTTTGAGACAGTCACCAAGGCCCTTGATGAGAGGAAATCTGTGCATACTGCCTACCTAGACTTAGCCAAGACTTTTGACAATATCCCCTACTCAGGCCTCATTGCTAAACTCACCCAGCTAGGTATCAACCCTTATATTGTTACATGGGTCGGTAACTGGCTCACTGATAAAACACACATAGTCAAAATAGGGGAATCCACCTCCAACAGCAGATCTGTAACTAGTGGTGTTCCACAAGGATCAGTGTTGGGAACTCAACTGCTTGGAATTTGTTTCTCTGAAGTATAAGCAAAAACTAAAGGCCTGTGGCTGACAAAATTTGCTGATGACTGCAAACTGGGAGCAGTCATAGAATCTCCAGATGATGTCAACATCCTACAAGAGGGTCTTACACAAACAAATGACTGGTGTCAAAGTCATGACTTTGAACTCAATGCAAAAAAATGTATTATCATCCCTTTCAGTTAGAGTGATGTTCCTGATAACTATCACATCAATAGCAACACCTTAAGTATGCACTCAGTGGCGAGAGACCTGGGCACACAAGTTGACAGCAATCTTACCTTTAATCACCATGTATCCACAGTGGTACAAAGGGCATTCTATATTGCTCAGCTCATAATTAAGGGCATTGCCTTCAAAAAAAAAGAAGTTATAACCTCCCTGTACTCTTCCCTCATCAGGCCAGTAATTTAGTACAATGCCTCTTTTAGTATGTACCTTTCCAAGCACCTGCAGCAATTGGAGAGGCCACAAAGGTGACTTACAATGAAAGTTCAAGGTCTTTAGCATCTGTCCTATGTGGATCATCTGAAGTCACTGTCACTTTATTCTGTTTCATACAGACTACTCAGAGGTGATCTCTGCTTTGCACATAAGGCAATCTCTGACCCTGATTTACTGGAAATGCTGTATATCCGCAAGTCAAATGGTGCATGGGTTACTCACACTGAAGACCTTAGTCTTAGTATGTGACATTAATAGAACCTGCTGGAGAGACAGATTTGTCTTCCAGAGGTTACCACACCTTTGGAACAGACTCCCACTTCATGTCAAACAGAGCACCTCACTGCCTCTCTATTCAAATGCAATCTGGACAATTGGATGAGTAACCGTAAATTCACCCCAGGGGTTCCACCTATGTCCCTCTTGGACACGAGCATTAGGTGATCATTGTGGAAATAATGGTAGAACTTGGCAAGGCTTGTAAGGGTATACATACAGAAATCTTCATTTATATGTGTAAGATGGGAACCATTAAGAATTGGCAATTATTTCAAACTAATGGTAACCAGTATATTCTATTGGTGTTCAGATTCTTATACACTTATGTCCATGAATTTTCACAAAAAAAAATAAAAAAATGTTTCCTGAAATTACAGGAGATTAAATGGAAATACATCCTAAAGGCAGATTTTATATTCAGATTATTTTCTTAAACGAGTTTAGTAATGTGCCATCAATAATTCTCAAATATTTTTAAGGAAAAGATGACTATTATAAGATTAATTAGTTAACTGATTAATTCATTGCTTTATTAATTAAGAACTAATGAATAAAAGTTAACATAGTTAAGGAAATAATGTAAAATACATTGAAAATCATAAAATAAAAGTGGAAGGATTAATTGCAAAATTTAATGTGATGCATCACACGGACTTAAATGGTATGAATGACATTAGTATGTTTGTGCATCAAGGGGAAATGGTTACTTAGGAAATATGAGACAGTTGTAGTGGTTATAGTTTTATTTTATTGTGGCACTGTCTAGGAACTGATTTATTTATTAAAACAAATGTAAGGGCATCAGCAATGAGTGTGGCAATGAATGCAGAGGGTAAGGCTGGGAGCTGTAGTTTCTCTATTACAGGGTTTGATTTCTTCTGTCCTCATTTACTTGCTGTGTGACCTTGAATAAATCACTTAACCAGACATTGTTTTGTGGGTTGACATTGTAAAGGAGTTGCATGTCCAATGGGCTTGCCTGGTTACCATATGGGTGCTGCTATTATTATTATTATTATTATTATTATTATTATGATTATTAATAAGGCACAACAAGATTTTGACAGTTACTTCAATGCATAGCATGATATATTTACATTTAGCTGACAGTTCTTATAATATTCAGTAATGCACACTGTGTATATGATTTTCTCAATATGCACACCATGTGTATATATTATCAAACAGATTGGGCAATATTGTATAACAACTGACTCTATTCATACATCTGCTTCAATTGTAGAGCGACCTGTTTATTGTAGCATTTTGGTCAAAATGAGTCATATTACTACCTGAGAAAATGAGTAGTAAAGGTTGCTTAGTGAAATTCAGAATATAAAAAATAATTTTCAGGTATGTGAGTTATTTAATGATCAATGATCATGGAATACAGGAACCAAAAGGATATTTACACGATACTGACTCAGGGAAAGAACAGTCACAAAAGGCATGATTTTAATGCATGTCAAGACAAAAAAAAGGACAATATACATAGTAGATGAGTGTATAAGTGTAATGAGAGCAGTAAAAAATTATAATACACACATATATATATATATATATATATATATATATATATATATATATATATATATAGGACAAATGCAAATAGCTGTTATATGCAGCAAAATTCATCGAAATTATATTCTGTCGAAGAAACAAACAACCCCTGCCTTAATTATTTTCGCTCTGCCTTGCCGTTTTTGGATTGTTTATTTTGTAAATTATATTCTGACCTTTGTGATATGAAGTTAAACAGATCGGTATTTTTGAAGTCACTACATACTGATTGCATGATGTTGCCATCAGCTTATGAATATGAATTATGATTGGAATAATATTCCAAAAGGTACTATCTAACTTGAGAATCTGTTGGGTTTTAGTTACTCTATAGTCTGCCTTGTTAGATTCATTTGTTGTGTAAGCTCAGTAGCTGCCAATTCTATTCTGGATGTAATACAGTATTGCTATAAATTGCTTTGTATCTCAGTGAATTTACTGCAGACAGGACAGGATTACAAAGATTTACAGTCCCAGGAATCATCATGTATGCAGAGGCAGTCAGACTCTCTAGCTTGGGGAATGGAATGTGCAGTGACACCACAATATCCTGCCACTAACCCAAGCAGGTCACCTGCAAGACTTTTTGTCTCCACTAGAGGTCACATTATCAGTGTTTTCACCATGAACATAAAGTTTTAGAATCCAATTTGTAATTTATCTTTTTTAATTAATGTCAAGTGTTGATTGGTTGGGTTTTTATTGCTTGTATTATTTAATCATTTGGTAGTGTCATTAAGAAATGAGGAAGTCTGCTTGATGAATATCGAACATTAAAGTTTAACTACGCTAAAAACCTTGTTTTGGGGTCCTCCTTGTGCTTTTTTTGGTGTATTTTTTTTACAAAAGCAAAACAGCAACATGTTGCTTTCTGAATTATCACTATGGCCTGCTAACTCATACATTTGTATCTTTTATACATCATCTCTATTTTTTATTCTGTTTATGTTTCCTTATGTTAGTTTTAGTGTAACTGTCTTTCACATTTTTCCTCTGTTTTTGCATTCAGTACACTTTAAGCTTAACATGAAAGTTGTCTGAGCTGCATCTGTTTCTACTGTACATCTGTTACAGTTTCAAGATATGAGGTATTATGACACTGATTTACATCAGGCCAACAAAGCAGATTAGCTACTAAATGTATTTTAAAATTTTACTGCACTGCTTGTTTTTAAACCCTCTTTATAAAGCAAGCATTTCTGTACATTTGCATTCTTCATTCATCTCTCTGAGAATTATTTAAATTGTCATGAAAACTCCAATCTTTAGACAGTGCTCCTTTGCATTTTATACATATGTGTTTTGTTTGCTTGTTTCTTTCTTTCAAAGGCAACCTCATCTTCATGCCTGGAAGCTGGTCACATAGTTCTTTTCATTGTATTTACAGTAACTATTTAAGTTAATATCAGTATTACAATATGTTCATCTTTCTGTTAAAAATTAATCTCATCTATATTTGTTTCACTTTGTGCAGTTATTTTTTCAATTAATATGAGTATTAAAATATGTGCCTCTTTTTCTTAATAATCTAGCATCTCATCTACATTTGTTTACTCTTTAAATAAAAGGTATAGTTGCACATTTTGAGGACAGATACTTTAAAGCTTACAGCACTCTAGGCAGGAAGAAGCAGAGAATTTTAGACAGGATATGACATCATAGACACTTCCTGAGTGTTTCATAAACAAAATATGTTATGCGAGTAGATTATAGCACTATATCACTACATTATTAAGCTATGGTATTAGAAAATGTGCTGAAGTTATTGGTTTGCAGAGCAGAGGAGGCTCCTAAAAGTTCAGCAATGAATTTACTGCAGACAGGACAGGATTACAAAGATTTACAGTCCCAGGAATCATCATGTATGCAGAGGCAGTCAGACTCTCTAGCTTGGGGAGTGGAATGTGCAGTGACACCACAATATCCTGCCACTAACCCAAGCAGGTCACCTGCAAGACTTTTTGTCTCCACTAGAGGTCACATTATCAGTGTTTTCACCATGAACATAAAGTTTTAGAATTCAGTTTGTAATTTATCTTTTTTAATTAATGTCAAGTGTTGATTGGTTGGGTTTTTATTGCTTATATTATTTAATCATTTGGTAGTGTCATTAAGAAATGAGGAAGTCTGCTTGATGAATATCGAACATTAAAGTTTAACTACGCTAAAAACCTTGTTTTGGGGTCCTGCTTGTGCTTTTTTGGTGTATTTTTTTTACAAAAGCAAAACAGCAACATGTTGCTTTCTGAATTATCACTATGGCCTGCTAACTCATACATTTGTATCTTTTATACATCATCTCTATTTTTTATTCTGTTTATGTTTCCTTATGTTAGTTTTAGTGTAACTGTCTTTCACATTTTTCCTCTGTTTTTGCATTCAGTACACTTTAAGCTTAACATGAAAGTTGTCTGAGCTGCATCTGTTTCTACTGTACATCTGTTACAGTTTCAAGATATGAGGTATTATGACACTGATTTACATCAGGTCAACAAAGCAGATTAGCTACTAAATGTATTTTAAAATTTTAACATTACTGCACTGCTTGTTTTTAAACCCTCTTTATAAAGCAAGCATTTCTGTACATTTGCATTCTTCATTCATCTCTCTGAGAATTATTTAAATTGTCATGAAAACTTCAATCTTTAGACAGTGCTCCTTTGCATTTTATACATATGTGTTTTGTTTGCTTGTTTCTTTCTTTCAAAGGCAACCTCATCGTCATGCCTGGAAGCTGGTCACATAGTTCTTTTCATTGTATTTACAGTAACTATTTAAGTTAATATCAGTATTACAATATGTTCATCTTTCTGTTAAAAAATTAATCTCATCTATATTTGTTTGACTTTGTGCAGTTATTTTTTCAATTAATATGAGTATTAAAATATGTGCCTCTTTTTCATAATAATCTAGCATTTCATCTACATTTGTTTACTCTTTAAATAAAAGGTATAGTTGCACATTTTGAGGACAGATACTTTAAAGCTTACAGCACTCTAGGCAGGAAGAAGCAGAGAATTTTAGACAGGATATGACATCATAGACACTTCCCAAGTGTTTCATAAACAAAATATGTTATGCGAGTAGATTATAGCACTATATCACTACATTATTAAGCTATGGTATTAGAAAATGTGCTGAAGTTATTGGTTTGCAGAGCAGAGGAGGCTCCTAAAAGTTCAGCAAAGCAAACAATCCAGTGGATTGTTAGATAACAGAGTACTAAAAGCAACTAGAAGATATCCATTCCACACTTTTATTTCCTATTCCTTGGCATCCTTGATCTTTCCAGAACCTCAGCACATTGAAACACATTTATTTTGTATGATTACAGGTCAGAAGGAAGAGACAGAAGCCCAAAGGAATGCAGGAACTGTAGGACATACAGTACATCAATTCATTAGCCAAAGAAAATTGCAGTTTAAGTCTGCTTGTGTTCAATTTGCAATATTTCTCACAGCACAACAAGAATGTTTTACATCTCCAGCTTGTACCTTAATAATCTTAACATGTGAAAATCACCCTTAGTAAACGAGTGAACAGTTATTAATCGACACAGACACACTACCAAACACTACATGCTATGCTAATTATGTATTATACCTTGTCTAAGCTCCAGTCTCTCAACTCTAGTAAGTAAATTGTGTGCTTCAGCAAGTTTTAAATCTTAAGTGTGTACATCATTTCCAACACAATCTGGTGATGAACAGACACAGTGTTTCCTAAATGGAGACATATTAAACATTGTGATGATCTGGCAGCTATGTTTGTTTGTCTTTTCGGCTTTTCCCGATTAGTGTTCACCACAGTGGAACTCCGGTCCGCTAATGATTGGAAGTAGATTTTTTTATGGTGCTGAGTTGCCAGCCCAACGCCCAACCTTCAATGAAGGCATGCCCATTCACGCATGTCTTTCAAACTCCACTCAACTGCGGGGGGGACATGCAGACTTCACACAGAAAGCACTCCAGCCGAGATTCAAGCAGGAGAACCTCTTGCTGTGAAGCAACAATGCTACCGCTGTACCACCATGGCTTATCTGGCAGCTATGTTGTTAATGTAAAACTGCTGGTTGTCCTTGAAGTAAATCACTTATGACACCCACAAAACAATGGCTGGTATATGCAGATAATTTCTGATAACAGTGACCTGAAAAATACATAAGTTGTGACTAGTGTGTGAACACGTTCCCCAGAATCAACTAAAATAAGCAAAATCATGTTCACAGTGAAGTGCAACAAAAAACTCTGGGCCAGAGGCATAAATGAAATATTAAAATGCACAATGTACATGAACATTATTATTAATATACTCTGGTACAGGAAGATATGGGTTTTTACAAACACAATCACACATGCACACACACACACACACACACACACACACACACACACACACACACACATGAACACATACAAAAATAGCACCTTAGTAATGGGTGTTAACCCTAACCCTGATGCTGCCCAGACCCTAAACCTTACACCTTACCTTAATAAAAACTTCCCATAATACTGCCACTACACAAGACACACTTACATACATAAACATGCATAAACACACACTAACAACACTACATCTTTCCCTTTAGCTAACCCTAACACTAAAATATACACACTCGCCAACAAACATTGAACACCTATCCCTAACCCTAACTCTATCTCACAAACACAAGCACAAACACTGTCACCCACTTCAACCCTACTCACCTGTCTTGATGAAACATGCCATTGACATTTGCACTACTCGAGTATCCATACCATTAAAATTAAACACCACCTCCTGCATTTGTTGGCCAAATGGACATTTGAAGAAAACTCAGGAGAACTATATATGCATATATATAAATGCAGGGGAGCTATATATGTAAATGTATGGCTATGTCAGTTGCAGAATGTTAAGACCTGCCATGCACCATGTGTATCTGCATATTTGTACATGTACTGGGAAACTTATGCAACATAGATGCTGCCATGTGTACCATGCGTCAATGAGGCCTGCAACTCCCACTACTGATGCAACCACTTATACTGGGCAAACTTACATGTAACTTACTGTATTGATGGACATCTCTTCTGCACCTGTTAGGCATCCTCATGTTGATGTTGTCACCTGTTGGAAGAGACAAACAGCAGAGTTATTTGCTTCATGTGGTGGAGCACACCTACTGCATGTATATATAAATATACATAAATAGATAAATAGATATAATTTATCAATCTGCTGGCACTGTGGGGTGTCCATATAGCATATGTTAGACCACCTATCCTGGCACATTTTCTAGTTATCAGTATGCTGGTGCACCTTGTTTCTATGCACCCTATGATGGTCCATATATCAGTCCATAACTTACTCTTGGGCAAAGGAATTTGGTCCAAAAGCATTTCATAGAAAGAGATGATAAGGCCTATGAAACCCTGACCTTCCTTTTATCTGAAATCATACATCTCAACTCTACCTCTTTTGATTGAATATAACTATTTTCAGGCTTAATTTACCCCTTCACATGATGTATCTATTTTTCGAGGTACATGCATATTTGCAGTCTTGATTTACACCTTCATGCAATTTTCTGAATCACGCATCACATTTTGAAATTGTTCAGTACACAGAAAATCAGACTACATGAATAGTTAACACACTGAATGCATCAATAAGTTAAATAAGCTGGGGCTTTGTTTTACTGTAGTAACCTCCCAGATGTGCAGTAGCAAGGCTTGCCCAAACCCCACCCAACACCCAGCACTGGGTGACTTTTTCAAAATCGATGAATAGTCATGTTGATATCTTCTTTGTCCACAGGAATATTCTGTCAGCATTCTGAGCATGCAGTAAACAGATCATGTGAACTTGTTAGTTTGTTAAAGAGAAGATTATTTCATCCATTTCATTAAGTTAGATACAGCAGATACAAAATGTGTTTATAAAATAAAACACACCGTTTAACCTTTTCTTCAATGTAGTACAGTCTTGGAATTTAATTTTCAGGGGGTATGGGGGGCCCAGGCCCCCATGTGGGGGCTGCAGGGGGAGAGCGCAGCTCCCCCTGCAAAAAAGTAGAAAAGGATACATTATGGTCCCGGACTGTTGTGCGGTGGTGAGCATGATCTAGGCAGGCCTTCCTACTGTGCACCTGCTGGGGTATGCATGTACAGCAATCAACAAGCAATGTATGTATGATGTCACTGGCACATCTGCATGGCATGTCAATCATGCATCATTTGTATACTACATCATGGCCATTTGGCATGTCAGTCACCCAGGCCATGCCCATTTCTGTGTGCAACAGCCAGGGAGTTACTACAGTAAAACATAACTGAAAGAGGGCCCACATGTTACATATCCCTTTGTCATAGGCAAAAATAAATGATTATGAGGTATTTTTGCAATATCACTTCTTAAAGTATACATATGTTACACTTTGTCTTTGACAATATGCTTATATTTTTGCATAATTTTTTCACTCATAGCTTTTTAAACTTTCTGAGTACAGTCCCACAGTCCTACTGGAAACGTGGAGAGCTATGTGGTGTAAAGTATTCAGCTTTTATGGTAATTGGGTACCTTGATTTTTTTTTTTTTTAGTTGAATGTGCTGACTTTTTGAAAGCCTTTGCACCTATTTTCAGTGTTTGCAGTTTAAGAGATAAGGCCACAGATTTGTGCAGAGACAGTTGTCAGCTTTGTTGAACTGTCTTAACCCACAGGCTGACTCGCACAGGAATGGGCATGGCCAACATGATTAGCAAGCAGAAGCTGGTGATGTAATATGCAAATGTTGGATGATTGGCATGGCATGCAGACTTGTCTCTGACATAATGAATATTCATTATGTAATTGTAGTTCACCTTCTGCCTCAATGTAGTGCAATCTTAGAGTTGGTATATTTAAGTAGTGGAGGGTGTGGGGGTGCAGGGGGGCTTGCCCCCCCTGCAAAAGCTAAGTGAAAAAATTAATATTTGTGTGTGTCTGTGGTGAACCAAGGCATGCTGTGTGCTGGGCCAAGACCTACAGTCAGTTTTATTTTGTTTCTGTCCTTAAAGATGAGGGTATCTCTGTCCTCCTGAAATGGCTCACTGGCTGTATGTGTACTTTTATACAGTCCGGGGCAGTACAGGGCTTCTCCCCAAGAAGGTTGTTGTTGTTTTTGTATCTTTTGGCTTTTTCTGGTTAGGGGACGCCACAGTGGAACTCCGGTCCGCTAATGATTGGCAGTAGATTTTTATGTACCGAGTTGCCAGCTCTGATGCACAACCTTCAACAAAGGTAGGCCCATTCATGCATGTCTCTACACAGAAGACGGTCTAGCTGAGAATCGAACAGGACAACGTCTTACTGTGAGGCGACAATGCTACAGCAGCACCACCACCGCAGTCCCCAAGAAGGTGCAATGAATTTTTATTTATTGATAAGAAAAATGTTTTTCTTTTTGCCTTCCACCCAGAATTGTTAAATGCATTCCTTCAATTTGTTGTATCATTAACAAAACACCCTAAGGGTGGCAGAAAAAGTCAACTTATTTTATATAGCTTTCACATCAGCTGTGTGACAGTATGTAATTTATTTATTTGTATGGCAGGATTGTACACATTACATTGTATGCAGTATCCAGAGATTTGGAAACACCTTGGGAGTATTGCTTCTAAGCATGCATTTCTCTAAGCATAGCACAGTACTGGTACAGGAAGTGTCATCTGATTAAAGTGGTAATGGGTGCTGATAATGGTTCTGCCTGCTTGAACTATAAAAAAAGAATCTAAGGTAGGTTAATGTAGAAAATGATACATTACAATAGGTTAAAGGTAAGATATAAATCATGGTACCCTACGTAGTAGATACTACAGTGTAAACATCAGTAATTCCAGCAGTAGACAAGGAGATAACAGAAGTTTAAGATTATGAGACTACCCATATGTGTTTGCTTTTGTTTGGAATGCTGACTTTTTAAGAACAGGTGTCTATTATGGGTGCAGTATTGGAAGCCTGAACTTAAATTAATAGGACCGTTAATGAATCCGGTATTTTGGTAAATTGCACACTTTTATCATATTGTTTTTGAAAACTGTTTTCTATTTAAACAAATGTCAAGCTGCATGCAGTAAGACATATCCTTAAATAATAAAAAAACAGTGAGGGATATTAATGTTGTGCATTGGTTTAGTGCCAAGTACTCAAATCTTTGACTAACCTTGCGGTGCATAATAAGAATAGGAAATATGTTATGGTACTCGTTTTAAAGTTTAACAGAGGAAATGTTTGTGATGTTCCTGTTCTTTAATGCATGTTAAACTTGAGAGAGACTGACAGACATCACAGAATAAAGATTAACAATGCTTTTTACATTTTTGTAACTGTTTAGTGACCTCCTTTTAGTGAATTTCTTTGAATTTTCAAGGACTAAACATGTCTGCGGTATGTTCTTGCTGAGCCCAATCAATATTCATTCGGACGGCAAACACAGGAAAATGTTTATTCATGACTGCTCTGTAACGTCATACTGCTGCTGGGTGTTGGGCGGGGCTTGCTACTGTGCATCTGGTGGGTTAAGACAGTTCACCAAAGTCCAGTTCTCCACTCAGATGTTCTTCTTGCATTGTCCTTGGTGTCTTTTGTGACAGTTATAATATAGCGCAGCAGGAAGCAGAAGGATACATCTGGTATACATGGCTGTGATTGGTTACAGTGTCTGTCAATCTTTGTTCTGTAGCCACAGTCGATATTGTTATTGCACAGTAGCACAATAAGGTCAGTATATTGTGGCATTTGTTGAAGTGGGCATCTGGTAAAAGGCTTATGCCAGGGTAAGGAAAACTTATTTTAAAAATGTTATATACATTTTCTTCTCTTTTTCTTATTTCTGACTACAAAAAAATTTATCTGCAGTTTCTCATGCACTGGGGAAGTGTGAACTTTTCTTTTTTTGAATTTAAGAGGACATATAAGACATTAAATGTCTTTGAAGTTTAATTTGTTGGGGTGTCTCAAGAAAGAAGTACTTGGATATCGCTAGGTCACATAACAATAAAAACAGGAAAAAGCCAAGAGTCATAAAATGTAATTAAAGTAAACTTCAAAGGAAGTAGTCCTTAGTATATAAATGCATTGTTTATGAGAAAATTATAGGTAGGAAAACTGGTTTATCTACTTTTTCTGTGGGAAAGGGCTGTTGTAATTAATCTTATTCCTGAAGAACTACTTCACTGCACATTGATGTGATGTTAAAGAAGAATAACACGTTCTTCTACTGTAGTCTGATACAGTTTTCTGCAAAAAAGAAAAAAAGGGAATTATGTAATGGTTTTTGGAACACTGAGCTGGGATTTAGAAGTATTTGAAAGTAAAGTTTTGTTTTGGCTTGTCTTTGCCTGGAAGAAATTAAGGTCTTTACTCTGCCTGTGTATTTTGTTAAAACTTTCTAACTTTGTAGATTTGTCTTTTCATACTGTCTGTTAACTAATTGTTATTTTTATATTCCTTATGCACTTTCTCATTCACTTGCATATTTAATTTGTAAACTGTACTGTTTGCCTTACTGTTTAAGTTTTTTTCTATTCACTTTTAAGCTCTTTTGACTGGTCTTTTATTACTTCTGTGTGTGTGTGTGTGTGTGTGTGTGTGTGTGTGTGTGTGTGTGTGTGTGTGTGTGTGTGTGTGTGTGTGTGTGTATTATTGCTATTTATTACCTAGAGGGGGATATCACTTGCCACTGTAGGTTAACAAGTCGTGGCACCTGTCACCATTAAGCTACATTGTTTCAACCTACTGCCACTAAAAATATTAATTTGCATAATTTCTTATTTGTTTTAATAAAGACAACAGGGAAGTAGAGGTCTCGGGGTATCCACGCTGGTGTCAGTACTACTGTGCCAAAAAGAAAGACCTAGAGAAAAGGGGTACTGAGACATACTGTAGTTCACAGAGACAGTAATAAGAAAGGGTTCTGGGTTTTGGGTCAAAGAATTACCTCTGAAAGTGGTTTGTGTGCAGTTTAGTGTGGAAGTGGATGTTAAAGGCTCATTCCCAGGACAGCAGTACATATTCCAGCTCATGCTCTTGGGGCCAGGTTGCATTTTTTCAGTTGATTATTGAGTTAAACCTATTTGCACTTTATTTTATTGTAACTTGTTGGGTGCCAGTTTTACGACAGCTGTGACCTTTCTCATATCTGGTAGCAGTAGATGCCAGTAATCACAGCGTGCACTATTGACTCTTTGTATGTTGCTGCTCTATGGCAGTATTGTGTCTATGTGTTATAAGCTATAGTGTTAGTAGTTAATTTATTAGGTACACTTCACTATACAGAGAATTCTACACATACTACTGTTAACTCTACACTGGCATGCTGTAGTAACTACAGATACATCAGTCACATTCAATGATTCTTCACATATCAGAGTTACTTCTCTGTTGACTTCTTTCTACAATGATCTTTATCTTTATGCAAACCCATACAATCACTATATCTTTGTTATCCTCTTACTGATCTCTCAGAAGTAGAAATGCACAGTTTCTTTATGCATGTTAATTCCTTCTGTTTGTGGCTTCTTTTCAACTATACCTGATAGCTCTGTTACAGAGACAAACCAGTTTATACCAACAGTAATTCAGCTGAAGGTCCATAATTCAAAAGTTAGTAATGTATTATGGCTAAATGCACTGTGTATAGTATCTTAGTAACTCAGTTAACATTCTCTCTATAATTTTGGAGACTTTTATAAACTATGCTTACTCAATAGAATCACCTTCCTTGAAAGAGAACCATAATTCTAATTATTGGAACACTGGCATTGCAACTGGAAAAGTAGGAAAATATATGATATGCAGATGTTGTAGCAGCTTGGAGTGTTCCCCCATTCTGAATTAAAATGACTGCGTAGTTAATATATATAAATAGCAAGGCTTTGACTCAGAGAGGTGAGGCCCCTGCAGAAACTCTATCGTAATTCAAGACAGATCACCCCTGGATGCACAGTAACAAATCCCACCCAAGCCCCACTCTGTCAACTGACGTCAATGCCCTTAAGTACTAATTTATGAATGTTCAAAATGTCATGGCACTGTGGGCTTTGAATATTCACCTACATTTATTGTTTTATAATGTAACTGTGGTGAGCACTGGAATATTGTCTTCCACTGAAGAGAGGTTTGGCTTTTGCAGGTTTATTTAGAGGTTTCTCTCTTTGATAGCCCATGTCTTGGGTTCACAAGGTCTGGAGGTGGCTACTATTTTGGTTGTTATTTAGCTGTAGGTTATGAGTTCCAAAGAGTGTTCTGAGATTTCTGATGTTGCACTTGGCTTGTAGGATTGGGACTTCAATACTGTCACCAGTGCAAAGTCATTTATTCATATGGATATTTTTGACTAGGTGAACTCCACCTAACGTGCCACAACTTATATGTATACTTTATTGACTTTATCAAGTTCAGCAGTGTTTACATAGCAAAGTCATGTTTTACTCCTACATGTATGCTTTCCCATCACAAGCTACTTTTTACTCAGTTGCTATCTTTATTCTTTTTTTTTTTTAAATCTTGATGAAGTATGATGGATTTGGGTTGTAATCTATCTACTTCTGTTTGGGTGCAGTATCTCTCAGTTTTTTTTTTCTCCAAAAGAGACTGTGTGTGTCAAATGGCAAAATGCATAGCTTGCAAACAGACCTACATGTGGCAGTACAAAATACAGTGATGTCAAGTGTATCTATGTTTTAAATGCTTATGGACAACAGAACATGAAATGTGTGCATTTACAGTGGTGCAGTGGTTAGTGTTATCGCCTCACATCAAGAGGTTCCCTGGGTCGATTCTCAGCTGGGTTGCCTTCTGTGGAGAGTCTGCATCTCCTCCCTGTGTTTGCGTGGGTTACCTCCCACATTCCAAAGACATGCAGTAGATGGAATGGACACTCCAAATTGATTATAGGTGCAAGTGTGCGGTGTGGAAAAACTACTGTGGCAGGGCTAGCCACCAGGCGGTGAAAACCTTGGCTGTCGATGATTGTCAATGAAGTAGCACCCTAACCCCATGTGTAAAAATAGGGAAAAAGGAGTTGTGGATGGATCCTTACAGTGTCACTAGGCAGTATGGAATAATTTTTCTTCCTGTAGGACGACTGTTTTTTTTTACAACTAAAATGAATGCGACAGCTGATAATGGTACATTTTGAATAGTATCATTTAGAGTGTGCTAGCTGTGTGACAGGTTTACCATGTAACTTTTACTTTGAGTTGCAGAATAATGATTTCCATTTCATGTTTTGAGATTTTCAGTTATAACATTTCATTTAAACTTTTTGTTTTGTTTGCTAAACTTGTCAAACTGGTTCACAGGCTGGGTAGTTCTAGCAAGAACCTTCAAACCAGTTTTGCATTGCTGATTTTTGTTTTCATGATCTTCTGTCAGTTTGATAATTTATTAACTGGGGGATTAAGCTGGGAATGTTTAACAGACAGAGATAATCTCCACACTTGCACGTGCTCACTTGTTTCCAGGAATGTATCCCCTGCTAATTTATTTGTGATGTCATTGCCACATTACCATAATTGAGCTTCATGAATAATGTAGGTGTGAATACTCCCCTTCCAGGTGTCACTCAAAGTGGTCTATTCACTGCTAGATAGGGAAGCTAGGATTAAGCAATATGTTGGCTCTGGGTGCCTCTGTCTCAGTCTTGCCCCAGGGTGATCTTTTTCTAAGTAAGCCTAAACTCTTTAATAGTGCAATAATTAGTTTTGAAAAGTGATATTTTCGTGTTTGAAACAGAGTTTCATTTTTGGACATTTGGGACCTACAATTTTAATTCTTGCACTACTGACAGGAAGTCACTAAGATGTAGTTATATTACCAGAAAGCAATGTAATATCTAGCTTCCAGCTTATGCACTATGGGGTGTGGGGTGGGGTACTGATTGTGACACTGATTGCTGGCACTATAATGGAACATTACAAATTTAGAGTAACTAAAACATCTTGACTTATTTCACTGAGACACTGCTTATTCCTAGCTTCCCTGTCTAGCAGTGATTAGACAAGATTAGAAAGAATATTCAAAATTAGACAGCAAAAATAAAAAGTCAGAAATAAACAAAAATTGTATATATCATGCATATTGACAGAAACAAGAGTAAACCAGAAACAGAAGTCCACATCTCTACTGTTCCCTCATTAGACCAATCATTGAGTATAATGCCCTATTTGGCATGTACTTCACTACACACCTGCAACAGATGGAGAGGCCACAAAAGTACCTCACAAAGAGGATCCTAGGCCTTAAACACATATCCTACACAGACAGACTCAAAAAACTCCAGCTTTTCTCCATCTCATACCGTCTACTGAGAGGCGACCTCTGCTTGACCTACAAGGCCACGTCTGACCCAGGTCTGTTGGAAATACTACATCTAAAGAAATCCCAATCACCCCACACCACTTGCTCCTAAGATCTCAACCTCATTACCACGATCAACAGAACATGGTGGAGGGACAGATTCATAACCCAGAGACTGCCCATGCTCTGGAATAGACTTCCAATACATGTCAAGCAGAGCACCTCACTGGCCCTCTTCAAGAGAAACCTTGACGAATGGATGGGCAATAGAAAGTTCACCCCGGGGATCACTCCCATGGCTCTACTTGACAGAGGCTCTAGAAACTAATGTCGGGTGGCACAATGCCAGGGAAATTCTATGGGCTAGGCTTGTAAAAGCTCCAGGGCCATTAGCCTAGTACACACCTATGAATCTATGAACATATTCTTACAGATTCATGTACAGCAATTAGCAAATTGGATTACAGAGAATACAGAATTGCTACTTTTATCCAGTTCATATAGCATAAACACCATTCAAATGGAAAATGCTAATAAAGTGTAATAGAGAACCATTGGATGAAAGTAGCAATTCTGTATTCTGACTGAAAGGAAGTTATGATAAGTTCTGTGTTCATACTTTATTAGCATTTCCCTTCTGATTGGTGGTTATTTCGCCAAACTGTTGGGCCTTATTACAGTGGTGTGTGTCAATCTATGTAATTTTATAGGTCAGTTCTTCAGTTTTATTCATGGTTCTGATGATGATGTCTTATTGACGAAAGCACTTAACCATGTGTGTTTTAACATGGATTTTTATAAAAATGGATTTAACATGGATTTTTATTAAACTTCCATTTTTCAAGTGCTAACTGGTTGTTTGTTATTTTAGAGCCTATAATTAGTTAAACCTAAGGTCTAGATTAGAACCTGTGACCACAAAGGTATGTGCTTATAAAAGTATAGAACAATTAATACTGGGATACTTCCAAACTGATGCTGACAGAAATAAAAATACAACTGGACAAAAATCCATGTCCTACAAGAAAGTAGTTCTTGTCTGCTCAGCTACCCTACAACAAAAGCACTTACCATAAATAGTGTCAGGCTAGACAGCTTGCTGGTATAATACGATAATTTATTTAATGGAAATGACAGCATTACAGATTACCTCTCCACACATCCATGTAAAAGTGCAAAAAAAAAAAAAAACATGTGTTATCAGAAAGAGGTGCTTATATGACTCCTACACCATTCGCAATGGCAGAGACCAAGAAGAAATCAGAAAGGATCTGTGGATCTGTTACAGAAGGTAAAGCAGTACCAACAGTTTCTGTCACTGAAGAGATAGATAACAATGATCTAGATTTATTTATTTTACATTTATGACTGGGATAGTCCGACTGGATACATTTCCATTTTCAGAGGAGGCCCCAAAACTGACATAATACACAATAAAGAACAATTTCAAGCAATTTAAACACAGTCTAATAGCCACACGGAGTGTAAGTTATATAATCTAACATGCTTATCATCTGGTTAACTAAATTACAATACAGTAGATTTAAGTTAACAATATAATACCGGTACACCAGTGTTACCAAATATTTAGTCAGGCTTGGAGCAAGGACATAGCCATTGAGTCTTGAAATACTGCTTGAGGGTTTTCTTGAATTGAGATAGGTTAGTGTGCATTGTAATGTCAGCAGGTAGCGAGTTCCAAGTTTTGCCTACAAAGTTGGCAAACATGGAGTCCCCGGCTGAGTTGTTGGATTTGATGGTTTGTACTACAAGTCTTTTGGATGAGCGAAGTGGGCTGAGGTTGGCGTGGGGATAGACGATGTTTTTCAAAGCAGGTGTATTTCCAGAGTGGTTAAGTACTTTGTGAGCCACAATAAGTTGGTTATACTGAATCTGCCTGGTTAGCTTTAGCCATCCTAGATTTTTTAGGTTTATGCAGTAATGTGTTCTGTAGGGCAGGCCAGTGGCAAATCTAGCTATGCTATGCTAGCAGGCAGAGAGTCTAAGTTCAGTCTTATTTAAGTTGGCAAGTAAAGGGGAAGCATAGAAGTGGGTGGAGAGCAGATGGGAGTGGGCAATGGCAGTCCTAGCAGGTGGGGTTAGGAATGGTTTTATTCTATATAGTGAGCCCAGTTTTTTATTAATGGATTTTATCATTTTATTAACATGAGCATCAAATTTGAGATTGTTGTCTACAATTACCGCAAGGAGGTTCATGTGAACATCTGGGGAGATTATGGTGCCATTGTTAGACTTAATGGAGAAAGATATCACCGGGGATCTTTGGGTGGGTGAGAAAAGTAGTAGCTTTGTTTTGTTGGGATTTAGAATCAGACATCTGTCAGCAAGCCAATTTTCAACTAGGTTGAAAGTACACTGAGTAATTAACTCCAGCTCAGCCTGGGTGGTACCAGTGTAGATCAATGTGGAGTCGTCTGCATACTGAATGCAGTTAGCATTTGGGATGACAGCATGGAGATCATTAATAAATATGGAAAACAGTAGTGGCCCCAGAATAGAGCCCTGGGGGACACCTAGGGTGTTGGGTAGGAGGTTGAATAGATTGTTCTGCCATAGTACGGCTTGTTGTCTATTGTGGAGGTAGGACTGGAACCATTGAAGGGAGTCATGACCTAGGGACATTTTTGTCAGGGTGTGGATGAGTAGATGGTGGTTAACCATATCAAAAGCTTTACAGAGATCCAAAAAAGGGCTGTTATGGTTTATATCATTAGTGAAAGTGAGGAGGGCTGTGGTGGTACTGTGATGTGGTCTAAAGCCATGCTGAGATTTAGCCAGTAGATTGTTCTGGGTTAGGAAGTACAGAAGTTGTTTGTGGACGCACTTTTCCATGATTTTTGCCAGTGGTGACAAGATGGCTATGGGTCTATAGTTAGATAATTCAGTAGAGCTACCACCTTTATGGAGAGGCATGATACAAGATATTTTCCAGATAGAGGGGACTTTGGCTTCAGATATGGACCGATTAATTAGAAGGGAAATGGGGAATGCTATAGAATCTGCAGCTTTTTGTAAATATTCAGCAGGGAGAAGGTCAGCGGCTAGGGTGGTAGGTGTTAGTTTTTTGATTAGAGTACACATGAAAGATGTAGAGACAGATTGGAAGCAAAAGGAGGACTGGATACTGAGAATGGTATCCTGAGTGTTAGTGGAGTTCAAGGGTGACTGGCTAGCTAGGGCTTGGATAGTTTCCATAAAGAAACTATTAAAGATGTTAGCAACATCCTCTGGTAATCTATCAGTAGAGGCTGAGGGAGGTGGAGTGGTGGTTTGTCCTGGGTGCAGTAGTTTGTTTATGCCTGCCCAGAATTTTTTAGGATTATTTTGGTTTCCTTGCTGGAGATTGAAGTAATAGTTTTTCATCTAGTAAGATGAATCTTGTAGTCTCATTTCCCACTTGCTGAAATTTAATTTTATCTGTAGGAGTTTTTGTGGCATGCCAGGTAGCCCATGCCTTATTGCTGATTATAATTTTTGATTTGGTTTCTTGAGGTAGCCACGGGGCAACTGTAGTATTGATCCTAGTGGAGTGAGCAGGAGCATGGGAATCAAGGATGGAGAGGAATTTATTGTTAAAGTGGGCAATCGCTTCGTCTAGGGGCAAGTGTATTAGGGCAGACCAGTTGCATGATTTAAGTTCATCCTGAAATTTTTTGAAGTTAAAGTTTTTATTATTTCTTACTGTTCTATAGGTGGGCTGATGGGAGTTATAGCTTTTGTGTTTACAAATGAAGGTGAGAAAGTGATTACTGAGGTCGTCAGGGATGGTCCCTGATGTATACATTTGGGGGTGGCTATTGATTATTATCCAGTCTAGTATACTTTCTTTTTAGTTACGTTTACCTAATGTGATGGGGGTGGATCTGACCTGTGTGGACCCATTCAGGTTTTCATGGGTAAATACCAGATGATCCCAGATAATAGCTATATGAATACTATAAGGCTAACACCATCATTTCAACCTCAGACTATTACATTCTTAAAGCTACAGGGATGATTTTCTCTATGGCAGCCATAGATATGGCATACAAGGGTGATCTCATTATTGTTAAAACTAAAGTACTTTTAAGGTAAGAAATGTTGTTCTCTAATATGATTGTCATGAGGGAATGTATACAGAACAACTGTTTAATGTGAAAATATACATAGTCAGAAACATCACTGTATGAGTTCAGATGACAGAATTTCCAGAAGCTATTTAGGCAAATATTTGCCCTGATTACTGTGACTAATTAAAAATATTGTCTGCCTTCTAATTATAACAGATGAATAGTAGAGATTACAGGTAGACTCTACCATATGTCGATAATGCGTATTCCACCAAGGAGTTTTAGTTCAGAAGTATAATGTTATGGTGGGTTTTACTGCAATGTGTTGGTTTGTGTGAGCCAGCAGAGTTGTTGTTGTTGTTGTGTCTTTCGGCTTTTCCCGGTTAGGGGTCGCTACAGCAGAACTCTGGTCCGCTAATGATTGTCAGTAGATTTTTACGTACTGGCTTGCCGGGCCTAACGCACAACCTTCAACGAAGGAGCACCCATTCACGCATGTCGCCACACAGAAGACGCTCTAACTGAGAATCGAATGGGCAACGTCTAACTGTGAGGCGACAACGCTACCGCAGCACCACCACCGCAGTGCTGCTTGAGCCAGCAGAGTACTTTTGTTTTCTGTTTTTCACTTCTGTCCAGTGTGGTTTCACTGTGGAGCTGGTATATGTAATTTAGGAGGGGTGAGGGCTTCAGGCGGGCTTGCCCACCCTGCAAAAAAATGTGGTTTTTTTACGGATTTCCACTCTCCAGTTTTGGTATTCATCTTTCAGAAACCAGTAAAGTGTGCTGTGATGACTTGTAGATTAACCTTATAAATATCCTATAATACAATCAATAACTCGCACCTCAGTCCAAGCCATTATATAAATAATCCAAGCCATTATATAAATAATAGACATCTATACAGTGTTTGGCATTCCCAAGTCCCTCAAATCACTTAATGGACTGACTTTTTATATAATCACCATTATGTTTTTACTGAATAATTTATTAAGTTTTATAAATGAATAACAAAAGCACCATAACAATATAAATAAAAATAGCATAATATATAAGGAAAAACAAAACAATACAATAATAAAAACAATATCAACTATTTACAAGGTGTCCACTTAAGTAAAAAGAATAACAGATTCAAATATTTTATGAAATTGTATTTCATTACTGATTATTTAATGTCCACTTATTTAACAAATGTTTGAATTTCGTCCACGAGTTAAGATAAGTGGTCATTTTAGTGGTTCTTTCTTTGATTCTCAGTATCTCCAGATGACATGTTTCAGTTGCAGTGTTAAGGAATTCTTTTATTGATGGAGCTGATTTACTTTTCCAATTGTTCATGATCACTTTCCTTGAAATGATTATTATTAGCCAGAAGTCAATAATGGTGATTATAGACTCTCTATTTTTTAGAGTATATTGTCTATAATCACCATTATTGACTTCCAGCTAATAATAATAATTTCACATAATCATGAAATACAGAATCAGCTTTATGCATACCTTTTTGACAAACATTTTGAACCAGATATATTCTCGAAGCCACTGTCTTGATACCTGACTCATGTACAAATAATCATGCATGCACTGTGATATTTTATTTACTAAAGTAATTTAGTACCTAGGTCGACACCTTTAATGATCATGTCTAAAGGTGTGAATTGAAAATTTATTTTCACACAAAAAAAGTGTTCAGATGCATCTTTAGGTATGTGAACATTTTTCTGTGTAAAACAAAATGTTAGTTTTGCACCTTTAGAAAATTACAAAGTTTTAAAAATATCTTCCGAACTTGGAAGACTAAAAACACGGAGCCATGTTAACAGCATTAATATGAATGGATGGGCAGGAGGTGTTGACATCACTCTGGGCTCCAGCTCTAAATATCCTGAATTAGCACAGGGAAGCAATTGTATATTAATTGCGTGCCAAACTGTTAAATTAATGGTGTTATCTGATGATGTTTAATGTGTTTTGAAAAAGTATTGCAACCCCTCCAGCTTTTTTTGTACTCTAATATTTCTTATTATATTGTTTCTAGGGAAAAGGATTTCTTCATCTTAAGTGTTTGGTTTTAATAAAGTTAAATTGATGGTTAGAATGTTTGGTTTGTATTGTAATGTATGTATGGAGATCTAGAATTTTGATGTGGATGCTTCTGAGGTTTATATGCATTAGTAGTAAGCTGTGGTTAGGATGAGTGAATTGTGTGTTGGTGTTTGGTTGGGTTGAAGGGATGGTCCAGGGCTTGGTGAATGTCTCCACAGAGTGGAAAGGTGGAAATGTGGTAAGAGAAGTTGTACCATTTTTTATATTTATCTTTTGGGTCTGATACTGATATATGGGTCTGTTGTTCTCTTTGATGTAGTTGTAATTGAAGAGGACCTTTACTCCTAATAGATAGAGACTGTGTGCAGTTTTGTAGCTGGTGGGTGTTTGTTGACCAGTAGTACAGAGTTGAAAAAATAGAATGATGGGAGGGAATGGGAGTGTGGTAGGATGTGGCAATAGTGAGCATGCTTAGTATACATGTGAGAGCAGACAAGAGGAGTAGAATACTATATATAAGTTAAGGGAAGGCAGAGTTATCAGTATGGAAGTTATATATTATTTTTGATGGAGTTTCTTGGAGTAGATTGGGAGAAGTGAGTTAGGCGGGCATGTAATATCATTTTATAAGTAGGTGTGTTAGGCCTGATGCATGTTTCAGTGAATTAGGTTGGCTGTTTTATTGTAGTGGATAGGGGTAGGATGGTATAAGTTTAGGTGAAGAGGGGGTGGGTGGGAATAGGAGGTAGGGTAGTAGAGTGGCATGAGCCTGAGAAGGTGGTACAGCTTCCTTGGGTAAAAAACAAATATCTGTAAGCCTGAAAGTTATACAGGAATAGGGAATATAATTGTATTGAATTACTGAGGTGAAAGAAGAGATTTAAGTGTGTTATGAGTATGTGAACTACCAAAGGTTAAGATTGGTAGTTAAGAAAAAGAAAATTTGGAAAAACAAGAAAATAACTTTTTCATAACTACTTTCAAAGCCAACCAATTTAATACTCAAAGTAGAAGTTGTTTTTTTCTGATATAAAAAGCAAGACAGGGTAAAAAAGTGGCCAGGTAAACTATACCATGAGTACGGCAATCAAAGGAACAAAGAGGGCAGTGGCTTTTCTCTCTAATCACCCTAGAATAGTTGTCCACCACTATATTACTATATTGGGTGTCTCATTAATAAATCAATATATATATATATATATATATATATATATATATATATAGACATATATAGACTATATATATATATATATATATATATATATATATATATATATATATATATATATATATATATATATATATATATATATATATATATATATATATACTGAAATGTTTTTATAAAATTAAAATAAAGTAATTAAAGTTTAACAGCTTTAAGGTAAAGAAAACTAGACAAAGAAATCCTGTCATTTAAGCCATGGGCTTGCATTGCATTAAATAAATCTTGCCAGTAGACTTCCCTGGTTTCCAAGAAAACAGGATAATTGCCTCCTTGTGGGTTTTGGTATATTTTTTCCAAGACACAAAAAATACATTTGTTAAATTTGCTACATACATTAGAATGTTTTGCTAATGCATTAGAAAAATGTTTTGCTTTAATAATGTAATTGTGCTGATGTATCCTGGTTTTCAAACTTTTTGATGTTTTCCTGGCATAAAAAGCCAGACAGGATAAATAAGTGGCCAGGTAAACTATACCAGGAGTACGGCAATCACAGGAGCAAAGAGGGCAGTGGCTTTTCTCTCTACTCTAATCACCCTAGAATAGTTGTCCACCACTATATTGGGTGTCTCATTAATAAATCAATAATGCTTAGATCCACACTTTTTCATACCCTTAACAGGGGGGCTTGAATGAGCAGCTTCATGCTTTTAGGCTTTCCAAAATGTGTTTAATGTTCTTACCCTTTTTAAATACAGTCTTTGGGTGGTCCCATAGTTTTTCAGTTAAGCCAAACACTCCAAAAACATGGCCCTCATATCCCCTATACTACTGTGGTAAGTCATTACTATATTGTTTGAAAATGTATTATCTAGCCACTTATTTTAATTAGGGAGTTCAGAACCATGTAATAGTGGTTCAAACTGGGTGCATCTGTGTACCTGTATATATGAAATTAATTCATCTATCATTCTTGGGGGATCTTCCCTTTCTAGGAACATTTGTTTCAGTTGCATCAGTTCATTATTAAAAATATCATCCTCTGTAATAAGCCTAGATAACTGAATCATTTAACCCCTAACTAGATTCTTCTTTTGCCAATATGGGTGAGAACTATTGAAATGTAAGTAACTATTAGAGTAAGTAGGCTTCCTATAAATTGATGATTCATAAATTTATCATAATTTATATACACTTTAACATTTAAGAAATTACCACTGTCAGTCTCAATCTGGTGAGTAAAAGATAAAAATGTAGTTGTGGAGTCTACGCCACTACTATACCCTTTTCCCCACTGTAGTGTGATCCTGGAGTTAGTATATATAGTTAGGGGGTGTATATTCTATGAATAAATTAATTTTGTCATGGTTATCTTTCCACAAGATTATAATATCATCCAGGTATCTATAATATTTCATCATACTGTCTTTAAGCAATGCAAGAAAAATGTAATTCATTTCCCACCATCAAAGTATGACACTGGCAAATATGGGTGCATCTGATGCCTCCATGGCCACACCTCTTATTTGTTTGAAAAGTTTATCTTCAGAACTTACAACATTGTTTTTTAATATTAATTCCATTAAAGCACACAATATCTGTATGTGGGAATAATCCAAGGAGGTACCTATAGTCAAGGCTTCCAAAAACAATGGTTAGGCCTTCACCATATGGAATTACCTCAAATAGATCTTTCAGATCAATACACAAAAAGTAATGTCGTCATGATAATCATATACTGACAATTTCTTAGGAAAGTGCCAAGAATCAACAAGAGCATATGGTTTGTCTTGAAAAAAGCCCTTACGTTTTTGGCTCACAAATGAAAGCAGTTGTTCTCTTCAAATTGACGGGGGCTGTGCTTTATGAAAATTAGAAGTAAGGAATTTCACTTTCTTTATAATCAAGCAAACTCAGGAGCAAATGTACAGCAAAATATCTCTGTCATATAATTACAAACACAGTGGGGGGAGGGGTGCATCACCATCATCCATTTAAATTCCCTGCCTTTCTTGTTTCCATATATTTATGAATAATATGTAGGTCAGCTGATCTGTATTCCAGTATTCCACAGTAAGATCTGGCAGCTCCCTGACATTTATAAGCTTAATAGGGCTGCTTTGCTTATCATTTGAACTCATTCCTGCACCAAACAGGTATCTCTACCTGTGGCATAGCATGCTGCAGTATCTTTGGTTTATTGCACCTTCTCTCCCACGTTAATCACTTTTCATCCTGTGACGTCCCCACTCTACACCAGTAATCAAGGAGCCTGAAGCCTCACCATTGATACTGGAGAGAGAGGCTAATTTGGAATACAGATGGATACATTAAGCATTTACAAATGCAATCCTCTCTGTATCAAGCACAATTTCCCTTAAGAGTGCACAGGAAACACGTCAGCCCAGGATCTATACTTTTTTACATCTGTCTACCTCCAGGGCCCCAGTAAGGCTCACCACTAGCACAGCTATACGATTAAGACCTAAGCTGAGTGTCCAAGCCAAGTCCTCCAGCACACTGTCTGTGAAACCAGTGCTTCATGTCCCTGCTCCAAGAAGCTGACACACACACACACACACACACACACACACACACACACACACACACACACACACACACACACACACACACACACACAGTGAGATTTGATTTACACACACACACACACACACACACACACACACACACACACACACACACACACACACACACACACACACACACACACACACACACACACACACCTGGGAAAGGCTGGAACAGATTTATCCACTGTGCCCCCTTCTGCCCAGACTATAAGGTAGTTATCCCTGCCACCAGACACTATAAAGCCAGCTACCTAAGGCTCTTGCAAGGCTACCCAATTATACAGAGTGAAATTAATACTAATGCAAATGGTAATATTGACCAAACAACCAGGCTTCAGGAGTGGCCACAATGTTACCAATAGATATAAATTCTCTCAAAGGTTAAATATTCTCTAAAGGACCTGCCACAATACAAAGTTTAAATAATAAAATAACATGAAAATACGAAATACTTATTTATAGTAAACACCAGAGTTTCAGACACAGGAAATATTAAAAATAACACAGCTGAAAAGATTCATACAGTTACAGAAAAACAATACTTAACTATTCTCACTATATTTTCCAAACTGATCTAGAGAATTACTGTTCCTACTTACTTAATAGAGCAAGGCGAGATGAAGTAGGAGAGGGTTCCCTCTATGTCAGGTTCCAAGAATCCGACTGCCCTGAGACTTCTCTCTCACCTAATATTAAAACATTATTTCTGTACAGAATGACATCACATATATCTGGTCATCTGACTTCTGGTTCCCATGGAATCCCCCATTGCTTGAAACTGCCAGGATTTAGCACCTGCATGTCTATAATACACACACAAAAGCATTGCTAAGATCAGGTGCAGTTTCTGGAAGTCATAAAAAATTATAAACTTCTACTCCTCGTACAGAGACTAACAAACCATGCTTCTTACAGACATTGCATTTCTGGCTTCATTCAAAACTGTGAGATAACATCTTTGTGACCTAGGCCCAGTAAGTTAATTTCTTACTATTTTCAAAAGTTAGCTGGAGCTGAGCTTAACATCTTCACTTCCAGTATCCTCTGTTAACATGTATATATTTAATTTAGTTACAATACAGTCAAGACTTACTGTTGGTACATTTTTAACACAAGCAACTTTACAGATCCATTTCCAACACAAGCATCTGTACAAATCAGACTGATATTGAAATAACATAGAATTCTTTACTAAATTCCAGCTAGCTGTGCTGGCATATGTTAAACATCCACTACTCTTCTTCTCCGGACGTAGGTGGCAATACCTCACATCATCACACATCCAGTTGTGGGAGCTATTATATTTACCTTGTATGTATTCCTCTTCCATTATGTCTCAGTAACTACTCACTAAGTGACTTGAGGCTTCTACCCTGCTGCTAAGTGCCTGCCCCTCATCCCCTTTTATATAATCTCATATTCTCTGTGGATTGTATCACTATTTGCTTCCCACTATCACATTCATTATTAATTCCTCCTCTCCTTGGCAATATATGTCACACCTGTCTCCCATTCTGCTTTCACCCTCCCCTGTCACATTTCAGTAGCTAGGTATCAGCTCTTTCCTTGTACCATTTTCACTATGTCATATGATTTCCCTGAAGTCTTTTCTATCACATTCATGCATAAAGAAATCTGCTTTTCTTTTCATATTAATTTCTCCATCCTGTACCATAATATCATTCCTTCACTCATCTTGATACCTTGATCTTTTTATCCTTCCTTGAACAACTGACTCTTTATTCATATTTCTAGCAATTCATGTCCACTAATGCCCCACCTTGCCCTTCCTTACCCTGCTGATAACTGTACAGTGCAGCTTCTTTAAACAAATCCACAGACTATATCATGTGACAAAATTAAAGTTAACCTTCAAAATGGCTGCATTGCTTTAGTTACTATGAGTGTCTACATAATACCATATCTATCACTTTCAGGTGACAGCTACCCAGGTAAAGGCACCCAGAGAATTAATTCACTCATATAAAAAGTGCCTGTCCTTTTTTTCTCTGCAGATACTTGGAAAACCGTTTATTATGCATGATTCATAGATACTAATGTCTTTAGTAAAATTTTACTACTATTCTTATGGATGGTTAAATATAAACCTCATTTTTTAGACATTATAACTCTTTGATTACAACTCCAGGATATCCAAACATGATCCAGAGGGTCTATATTATGTTGCAGAAATCTAATTACGGTGAACACCTTTTCATCGATACAATTTGCTGAGTTTAATAAGGGCAAAGACGTAGTTGGCCAGCTACAGAACTTTGCCCTTTTCTCCACTGTAGTGCAATCTCGGAGTTGGTATATATAGTTGGGGGGCAAAGCCCACCACTTAGGTGGGTTTGATTCAACGTGGATTTTGATTCATTGTGGTGTGGGCAAGTATTTCCTTGCCCTTATTAAACTCATTGAATAGTTTCGCTCATTTTGTGTCGATGAAAAGGTGCTCGTCATAATTAGATTTCGGTGATGTAATATACACCTGATCTAGATTGGCCACATGTAAAGTAAGGGAAGTGGTTTTTCTCTGTGGTGAGTGTTTAAAATTATACCTCCATAACATTCAGCTTCCATTTATCAGGGCTGATTATCAGGACAGAATTATTCTTTTCACTGATATCAAGAACCATGACCACCCATTATTTGTTTTCATGTCCCTCATGAGTTATCTATGTATACTGCTGATGTAGCAAAGCATTAGCTTATAAGTTCTGGCAAAAAAGACTTGATCATTATGTGCAATTTAAATATGACTAAAACCACTCCCTTCAGGCCCAGGCACACCCTGAGGTGACATTGTTTGCTTTTACACAACTGATCTGCCTACTCATTGCATACATTTATTACCCCCAGAAATCTGTGATTCAGAGATGCTTTTGGCTGACTCCATCGGTAATCATATACCAATGTCTTCACTTTGGAAATATGAAATCATAAGCATATGCCATCACTTTGTCAGGCAATGCCAAGTATCTCAATACAACACTTTTCAATGATATTCTAAATTCCACTGAGCAGTCCTCCATCATTTAAATAATATTAGCTACTTTAATTTCACCTTCCTAAAAGTTTTAAGCAACTTGCCACAGCCACAAGAGGAGAGCAACATTTTTTCATTAGAAAACTAAATGGCAAAGTATGACCAACTCTAGATGACTTATCACTCAATCACTTTGTGACTGTAGGCTTTTCGTGAATCTTGTAACTTGACTAAAGCTGCTGTCACCAGTAGTAAAAGAGATGGGTCTACTTTAAGTGCTCAAAAGCTGAAAAACCTGAATCCGAAAAGTGCAACATGTAAAGAGCAAACCGCGAATATGTCAAACGATTGAAACCGCGAAAGTGGGAATATCAAAATTGCATAGTTGGCCTGTCTGCGGTATAGCTCTGTAAGGTAAGTGTGTGATAGTTACGGACCTTAGGGTTAGGGAGGGGTTAAGGTAAGTGCATAGGTAGGTAGTGTATGTAAGGTTTTGTGTAGGTAATGTATGTAAGGTTTAGTTTAGTGTAGAGTTTTGTTAAGTGTATGTGTGTGGAATATTTAGTTTGTTTGGGTATAGCTCCGTAAGGGAAGTGTGCGGTAGTTATGGACGTTGGGGTTAGGGAGGGTTAAGGATAGTGCATAGAAAGTTGTGTATGTGGGGTTAGTGTAAGGTTAGCAGTAGGGTTTTGGTGCTTTAATTTAGGGTTAGAAGTAGGGTTTTGGTTAGTGTATGTATGTGTTTTTTTTATTGTGTTTGGGTAGGTAGTGTGTTGTGGGTGGTGGGTTGACCGACTATGACGGTTCACAGTTTTACATTTCACGCTTTAGTATGTTCAACGTATTCGCGGTTCACTCTTTATGTGTCGCGCTATTCGGATTCAGGTTTTTCATGTTTCGAGCGGATAAAGTAGACCCAAAGAGATCACTTTATTTACCTTTAGTCTTACACTATCAAATCACCACAGCAGCTCTAAAAGGGCATCAAGCAACTCCATCACACAGGAAAATCTCTGATCCCACATTCCTTCCAGGTTGGCCTAGCTGGGAACTGCCAAAAGATTTTGCTTCTTTGAAAATATTATTCCAAAGAAATCTGTATCAGATCCTTTTTCATCCAGTGTTCTTAGAAGCTGACTTTGTTTCTTGAACAATGATCGGCCTATTCTTCTTTGATCTTTATGCAAAATTCTAGTGAAAATCATTGTTAAACTTATTGCCTTCCTAAATTCATATAACCTTTCCAACCCACAGCATGGTTTCTGTCAAAAGCACAGCACTAATATTTTAAATTGAGACTGCTCTTCGACTTTTAACATGTGAGGTGTCACTGCAGCCTTATTTCTCATTCTGTGAAGGCCTTCAACACCATAAAGCACCAATTTATGCCAAGAAAGGAAAACAAATAACTAGTTCACTGTTGCCTTATCTTCGTTCTAAAATTACTTGCTGGATAGAACTCAAACAGTTCATTGGTAATTATCTTTGTCTACTCTTGCTCCTATTTTTGTTGATCCCCTAAAAATCTTTCCTGTATTCTCTACCTTTCTCAATTTTCACCCGTAACAGTCATCTCTTGTCTAAGTTATTCATTAGACAGAAGATGCACGAACACTACTTTGTCTAAATACTTGCAACTCCACGGTGCAAACTTCACCTCAACAAGTTTCAATAATACTGAAAACTGCCCCTCAAGTTATGCTCCACACCTCTGCACATACACAACACAGTGCATGACTTTTCTGTCTCTGATTACTCTCAACTGTTTTTATCAAGTTCATTTGGCCTTCAATTCCTGTGTTACTGATTCCACAAGAAATCTGAGTGACAGATTTGATTCTTCTTTGTAAATGGGTTATTAGTGCACCTAACCTAAAACTCATATCTGTGGCTATGTGAACTGTACTGCATGTTGTGAACAAAGCTGTTCATTCAAATGGCAGATTGGGCAACTTCTGGGTTTGTCGACAAAAATAAGTTTCTTTGTGGTAGGGCTTGGAGTTTGTGTGTGGTTGTCTGTGTTTTAGGGTTAGAGTAGGGTTAGCTAACTGGACAAGTTTAGTGCATGTGTGATTGTGTGTATTTTATGGTAAGGGTTTAGTAAGGAGACAAATCCAGTATATGTGCAAGTGTGCATGTTTGAGGATTAGGGTATGGGTTAAGTAAGACAAACTGTGTGTGTGTGTGTGTGTGTGTGTGTGTGTGTGTGTGTGTGTGTGTGTGTGTGTGTGTGTGTGTGTGTGTGTGTGTGTGAGTGGGTGGGTTAGGGTTAGAGTTAGGATCAATTAAGGGGATGGATTTAGTAAAGTGTGTTTGTGTGTGTGTGTGTGTGTGTGTGTGTGTGTGTGTGTGTGTGTGTGTGTGTGTGTGTGTGCGCGTATGTCTGTGTATGGTAAGTGTCAGAGGATTTTTGTGTACTGGCGGCATTACAAAAAGTTTTTTTTAAAGGTAATGTGCATCACTACGATTAGGGGCAGGGGTAAGGATAGAGTTATCAAGCATTACTAAGATGGAATGGAGGGCGAACCTAAGACCTACAGAATTCTGTGTATGTATGCATGAGTGGGATATACTTATGTTCAGTTTAATATACCCAATCAACCACCATTTTCCTGGGATGTGGGAAGAAACTGGGGTATCCAACAAAGTGAGAACATGCCAACTCCTCACAGACAGTGACTGGCAATTAGGATTGAAGAAATATCACCACTGTTCCATAGCACTGTTGTTATGTGGACTCATTTAGCCATCATGACTTGAAGAAATGCACTTAGAAGCTGAGCATGACCTGTCCTCCTAAACATGCTGTCCAGAATTGCAAAAAAGTCTTGTTGGCTTCAGTATGCTTTTAAGCAATAATCCTTGTTCATAGGTGTGTACTAGGCTAATGCCCCTGGGGCCTTTACAAGCCTAGCTATAGGATTACCCTGGCATAATGCCACCCAACCTTAGTTCCCAGTCCCTCTGTCAAGTAGAGCCACTGGTGTTATCCCCGGGGTGAATTTTCTGTTTCCCATCCACTCATTAAGATTTCTATTGAAGAGGGTCAGTGAGGTGCTCTGCTTGACATATATGGTAAATCTGTTCCATAGCATGGGCAGTCTCTGGGTTATGAACCTGTCCCTCCAACATGTTCTGTTAATTGTGGTAATGAGGTTGAGGTCTCTGGAGCATGTGGTGTGGAGGGATTGGGATTTCTTTAGATGTAGCATTTCTAACAGAGCTGGGTCAGACATGGCTTTGTAAGTCAAGCAGAGATCACCTCTAAGTAGGCGATATGAGACAGAGAATAGTTAGAGTTTTTTGAGTCTGTCCATATAGGACAAGTGTTTAAGGGCTAGGATCCTCTTTGTGAGGTACTTTTGCAGCCTTTCCAGTTGTTGCAGGTGTCTAGCTAGGTACATGCCAAATGGGGCATTGTACTCAATGATTGGCCTAATGAGGGAAGAGTAGAGGGAGACAATAACCTCTTTCTTCCTGAATGCAAAACCCTTAGTAATGAGATGTGCCACATAGAAGGACTTTCTGACCACAGTGGCAATGTGGTGATCAAAAGAGAGGTTGCTGTCAACCTGTGTTCCCAAATCTCTTATAATGCCTTCTATGTTCAGTGGACTACCATGAATGTGGTAATTCATGGGAACCAGGTTTTTGCCAAAGGGGATGACAACACATTTTTTGACATTGAGCTTAAGGCCATGGTTCTGATACCAGTTGTTGGTCACAGTGAGTCCATTCTGTAGGATGTCAACATCACTTGGGGAGTTAATAATAGCTCCCAACTTGCAATCGTCTGTGAACTTTGTCAGCCAGAGTCCCTTTGTGTTGGCCTGGACTTCAGAGAAGTAGATACCAAACAGGAGAGGACCCAGGACTGAACCCTGTGGGACTCCACTTGTGACTAATCGGCAGTCTGACTTGGAGTCAGCTACTTTCACAGTGTGTGTTCTATCTGTGAGCCAGTTTGCAACCCACCTAGTGATATAGGGGTTCATGCCAAGCTTAGTGAGTTTTTCTATGATTCCTGAGTGGGGAATGGTATCAAAAGTCCTGGCCATATCAAGGTAGGCTGTATGAACCACCTTACCTACATCCGCAGCTCTGGTGACTGACTCAAAGAAGTCAACCAAGTTGACAGGCATGATCTACCCCTCACAAAACCAAACTGTGTGAGATCCAGAGTTTGAAGATTCCCTATATCCTTGTTTATTAGGTCCATGATGATGCATTCCATAGCTTTGCATATCAGACTCATCAGGCTAATGGGGCAATAGTTCCCAGGTTCTGTAGTCACTCCTCCTTTGTGGAGAGGGATGACTGTAGCAGTGCATCATTTGGCAGGGACAAAGCCTGAGGTGAGGCTGTGATTGAACAGGGCACACAGGTGAGGTGCCAGTTCACAATGTAGTTCATGTAGAACACAACCAGGGGCATTGTCAAGCCCCATAGAAGCTGTATTCTTTCCCTTGGACAGTGCTGTTTTAACCTGTGCAGCAGTAATACTGGGTGCCTGACAATCTACTGGTATTGTGATTGGTCCTTTTGGGGGGTAAAGTTGGCACTGAATCTGTCGGCCAGTATACTGGCAATATCTGTTGGCTCGGTATAGGAAGTACCATTGTGCAGTAGCTTAGAGCAAATCTGGGTTTTGCCATGGAGATTCTTTACATAACTATAGAAGGCCTTGTGGTTGTCTTTACTATCTGCTGCAATTCTGTTTTCATACCTAGCTTTAGAGGATTTGATGAGGGAATCTCAATTTTTTGTTGAGGCAGATAAGGGAGTTTTTCCACTCTTGGATTTCACCTTATTCCGCATCAGTTTCCTCCTTCTGTTGTAGAGTTTGTTTACAGCAGGGGACCGCAGATTGGCTTCCTTTTTTTGGAGGAGAGAGTTTTGGTTCTATTTGGTATGACGAGATCCATACATTTGTGTATGTGTTCGTACAGTGCATTGGTGTATGATTCTGCAGTCACACAACTATTCTCCATTTGCATGGGTACTGTGAAGTTAGCCACCTCTGTTTTTAGGATCCCAAAGTTTACTTTGGAGAAGTTTTTCATGATGGTTACCTTTGCTGGGGGGGGTGGGGGGGTGGGAGGGATGTGGATTACCAAGGTGATTAGTTTGTGGTTGGATCTAACCAGGGAGGAGCAGACTATTGGTGTAGAGCAACGTTTGCCCATTTTAGTAATGACCAGGTCAAGGATGTTGCTACCTCAAGCGGGGGTAAGAACAAGCTGGTCCAGGGCATTGGAATTAATGAACTCCAGGAATCGTTGGGCAAGTGTATTGGTACATGAGTAGTTTACCCAGTTAATGGAAGGGTAGTTGAAGTAGCCTAGTAAGAAAATGTTAGGTTGGATCCTAATATTCTCCAGGGTGCTTAGGAATGTGGAGTGCAAGTCTTGGGACCTGGTTGCGGACCTATATCAGGCTACGACCTGAATCACTGTCTTACCCAATGTTAGCTGCACCTGAAGTATCTCTGATGCGATATGTTGGGCTACCAGTCTGGAGGTGTCTGCATCATTTATGAATATGGAAACACCACCACCTTTGGAGCTTCGGTCTAAGTTCTGGGGCTGAAAGGTGTGGCACTCAGGGTTATAAAGTCACCACTTACGCACTCATGATTCAAATGTAAAAAGTTCTTAAACACTTTATGTCTAAAGTCATTTCCCATATAGTACTTTTAACTGACTCATTGCACAGAGTTCTGTATTGTACTCAGCAGAATGTCTGCACTACAGTATATAGATTGTAAATTGCTTGCAAACAGTTTCTGATCTAGTGTTACCAACTTTTTCAGGCTAAGATGTTTTGCATCATCCACTTGCACTTTTGAAGGCAAAACTGTTATGCAGTTACTAAAGGTTACAAGAAATTATTTGATGAATGACCTATCTATTTTCCTGAACTTTTTAATAATCAGTGAAGTGTTGGCACAGTGTTTTGACTTAATAAGTGTTAAAATTAGCACTCTCAGTTGTTATTCACTATTAACAACTTCCATATATTTTCCATTCTTGTGAAGGAACCGGAATCAACAATCCTTCCCCTGAGAAACTTTACTAGCTCTCACTTCAGTGAATTCCCTATTTTTTAGACACTGTTGCAATATGGTAGAAAAAGGCTTCATATTCAAAGCAGGGTATGATGCAGGAGTCATATTTCCTGCAGTTATATTCAAAACAGACCACATTAACAAACAGCTGACTTCATACTATGATATCCAACAAAGCTGTATGTGTTTATCACAGTTAAACTGGTTCTCAAGCTGAAGATAAGTTATATGCCTATTCCACTACACTTCAGCTCTGCAAATTTTCCATTTAGTCATGATATTTTCAGCCTGAAAAGCTAGTGACATGATATACATATCTTATCAATGCCCAGTTCTCATTTGCTGTTTTAGATTGTGTCACTTCTGGAAAATTAATCTGCATTTCAGATAAAGGAAAACAAAAGAAAATACTAAGCAGAACCAGTTTCTCTCTCTCTCTCTTGGGTTTCTGAACATTTTTAGTAATGTTTTGCAAATGTGTAACAATTTTAGTACAAACCCAACAGTAACAAGCATCACTTACTTCAGATGACTCCGTTATAAAGCTGCAGTTCTGATAACAAACTTGTAAGACACATTACCGCAGTAAAAGCAGTAATGTGAATAGCGAGTGTATATTATGCACCGTGGACTTCATTATCATACACTTTAGCATTAAGTCGAAAAAGTGTTAGCCTGTGTGTGTGTGTGTGTGTGCGCATGCACGTGTGTGTGTGTGTGTGTGTGTGTGTGTGTGTGTGTGTGTGTGTGTGTGTGTGTGTGTGTGTGTGTGCGTGGGTATTGCACTTCATTAACGGCTTTTGATCTTTTGATGCCATCTGAATCTCTTCTGTGCAGTTGCCACTTGAGAAATAATAACATCTACAATCTCATCAGTAAAGACTTGAAAAGACTTATTTTTTATGAAGAATGAAGCCAAGGATATGGGAAGCAGATGGGAGAAAGGGAAAAAGGGAGGAAAAATGATGAAACAAATGGAGATATCAAAACAGAGCTTAACTTAGATGTGAGAGCAGCATGCCAAGACATGAAAATGGACAGGCAATAGTAGGTGTTCATAGGTTGGTACTAGGCTATCGGCTCTAAGGCCTATGCAAGCCTAGCCATAACAATTCCCTGGGTGTTAGATCATTAGCTTGCAAAGAGGCCCAGTATTTTGTAGTTTCTAGAAAAAGAAATACATGGCAGTTTTATAGGTGGGAAAAATAAGCATAATTTAGTGAAAGAGGAAATAAAAGGAAACAGGGTTAGAAATGAAGACGAGTGACACTGAAATGAACCCATAAAGGTTAACAAAATAGGCAAGAGATCTGTTTAGGAGAGGCAGCAGTATTTACTCAGTAAAAACAAATGGCAGAGTTAGAAATGTCATGTTTCAACAGCATTTTAATCAAACAAGTATTTTTTATTTGGTGCAAGATGGCAGCTCTCAGGAAACAATATTAACATTTCTGCCATCTTCAGCACTCTGGCACTAGTCTTAAAATACAACGCCTTACAGGGTATATATCCCCTTAAAATGACAATGGTATGCTATAATCTTAAAGAGGCAAGTGATATATATATATATATATATATATATATATATATATATATATGTGTGTGTGTGTGTGTGTGTGTGTGTGTGTGTGTCTGTGTCTGTGTGTGTGTGTGTGTGTGTGTGTGTGTGTGTGTGTCTCTCTCTCTGTATATATATATATATATATATATATATATATATATATATATATATATATATATATATATATGTGTGCTATAAGTGTATTTAGAAAATACATTCAAACACTTGTAACATCACATTTATTTATCATACAGATGACAGGATTCTCCATGGAAAGTAGTGGTGGATATTTGATAGCTATAAAGGAAAGTGCTAAAAGGTATTATAAATGGAATTTAGACATATTTGTGTGGTCCTGTGAACAGTACTTTTCATGGTACAATCACATGTTGTAAAATGATGTGTTCCCTGTAAACCATAATTAAGTGGCACTGATTATATATAAGCAAAAAATAAAAAGCCTTGTCAAGTTGGCGTCAGACATAAAATGATGGAGGTTTGATGCCTGAATCCAAAATATTTTCCTTTCAAGTCTATGATCCTAACAATAACTAAGCAGACTGAGTATGTGTGTGTGTTTGTATGTATGTATGTGTGTGTGTGTGTGTGTGTGTGTGTGTGTGTGTGTGTGTGTGTGTGTGTGTGTGTGTGATTTGAACTTAACCACCATGCTAGGGGGTTCCCTAGCCGAAAGGAAAAAGATTTTATGAGAAAAGTCTACACCATCTTCACAGAGGTTCTTGTTGGTCCAGCAACAGTGATGACATCACGGTATTTTGGAGATTTTGGGTTGAATCCAAAATGAGAGATACTATTTTACTGTTACTTGTGTGTTTCCAACAATGTCTAAGCATAGAGCATCTATGCATTTATGTGTGTGTGTGTGTGTGTGTGTGTGTGTGTGTGTGTGTGTGTGTGTGTGTGTGTGTGTGTGTGCATGTTTGTATGTATATAATTTATTTTTTTAAGTTCTTGTTGCTTGTTTATTATTAGATATATCGACTCTGTCATCTTTTTAGACTGCCCATTCTATGTATGCTTGTATTAGTCCATCTATATTATATGTTAGTAACCATTCAGTTTGAATGATTTATATTCTATTTTTTCTAAGTATATACATAAATATTTATCTTTCCAGTTTTTATTTAAACATATTTATATTGAGTAACATATTTTTTTAGTAACTAGTAATAGTATTAATCAGTAATCATCCTTATAATTTGTTTTTAATATTGAGCTACTTCGATCGTGCTGTTTTTATTTATTTGTATATGTTTCTACAGCACTATACTAACAGGAAGTCTGTAGCTCTTTAAGGAAAAGTATTCACTATGTTAATTCAGTAATTGATTAATTGAGATGCTTGTCTTCTTTCTAAATATTCTGTTAATTGGTTTGTAGTTGTCTGAAGAAGGTAGGACACAGATTCTACCGAAAGCGCTAATTAAATCGTTGGTTTTAAGGTCTATTTGCCTGCTTCTTGACTTTGCTCACAGTGGTACTCGTCTTTGTGTTATATTAAGTTTGCTGATTTCTTGAAGTTTTTGTATATATTACTTGTTACTTATACTTATAACTTAGATCTAATGATGCTTTGACTAGGGCAAATGTGCTCATCTTTTGTTTTTCATTAATAAACCATGATTTAAACAAGCTTGAATTCTGCTTTCTTGTTTTTTAATAAGAATGCAAAGTGATCTTTAACATGGATCTTACATTAGAATTTATGACAACAGTCTATTTTAGCAATTTGCATTCTTGTACAAACAGTTTTCCTTTTTTTGGTTTTTTTCTTCCTTAAGAAAAGTGTTTAGTACCCTTAAGGCTGGAAAATATATCTCCTTGGTACTAGATTTCATTGTCTACATATACATATGTGTGTGTGTGTGTGTGTGTGTGTGTGTGTGTGTGTGTGTGTGTGTGTGTGTGTGTGTGTGTGTGTGTGTGTGTGTGTGTGTGTGTGTGTGTGTTTTCATAATGTGAACTGTCACAGAGAGTTAGCCCTGTTACCTTGTATGGGATCTTATTTCAATAGAGACTATATATTATATGGAAGACATCAGTTAATACCTGGCAGTGAGAAGTAGAAGAAACAGCACATAACGGTGAAGAAAACTCATCATCCTATTTATCACATTATGTAATCACTGTCATACTAGAGTGCAAGACATCAGCATAAAACCACATCTACAAAAGCAAACATGTCGTGGTTCTGTTGCATCAAGAGCAAATACAACCAAGGACATTATCTGTATTTTATACAATTAATAATGATACACTAAAATTAATAGGGTATGCACAACTGTTGCCCATTAAAACTGAAAAATATAGCATTACAATCAAACTAAGTGAAACATTAATTTAAGGAAAAAGTAACCCATTCAGTAACATTTCAAAGAATTGTTTATATATGTGTACAGGTTTATGTAACAGTATAAACAACATTCATGTTTTACTTAAGAAGTGGCATAAACGTTCACAAGTGCTTTTAGTTTTGTTCTAAATTGTGCATTGCTACTAATGTTTGTATTGGCACTGTTGTAAAAACAATTTTCCATGTTGTAAAAACTTTATAAAGGGGGTTATTTACCACTTAAAACAGAACAAGTCATACAGTGATGACATGCACACCAGCAGAGGAAGGTTGCATGACAGAACTGTGAGAATGCAGGAAAGTGCGATGACGTCTTAAAAAGCAAAAATCACAGCTTGCTGTAATGCTATATAAAGTGTTTTTGCAAGGGGTTCTCACAGATGTTGGGAGCTCCCACAACTTTATGACTTACCCATACTAACTCCAAAATTGCTGTAAATATGGAAACACACTCAGTGGTACTGCAAGTGTGGTTTTAGTGACAACCAGATACACACACACACTGACTTAGTACTTACTTAGGAGTAAATGGCACCGATCACAATAAAAATGCAAACTATGTATGTATTACTCTTCCAGTCATTGTCCTGAGTGTGATCTGTGTAAGTGTGTTCACATTAATGCCTTCACTGTAATATACTGTACATGGCTTTTTATATAGAAAATAGAAAAGTATATATTACTTGTTAATATAACACAAAGGCGAGTACCACTGTGAGCAAAGTCAAGAAGCAGGTAAATAGACCTTAAAACCAACGATTTAATTAGCGCTTTCGGTAGAATCTGTGTCCTACCTTCTTCAGACAACTACAAACCAATTAACAGAATATTTAGAAAGAAGACAAGCATCTCAATTAATCAATAACTGAATTAACATAGTGAATACTTTTCCTTAAAGAGCTACAGACTTCCTGTTAGTATAGTGCTGTAGAAATATATACAAATAAATAAAAACAGCATGATTAAAGTAGCTCAATATTAAAAACAAATTATAAGGATGATTACTGATTAATACTATTACTAGTTACTAAAAAACATATGTTATTCAATATAAATATGTTTAAATAAAAACTGGAAAGATAAGTATATATGTATATACTTAGAAAAAATAGAATATAAAACATTCAAACTGAATGGTTACCTAACGTATAATATAGATGGACTAATACAAGCATACATAGAATGAGCAGTCTAAAAAGATGACAGAGTCGATACATCTAATAATAAACAAGCAACAAGAACTTAAAAAATTAAACTAAATGTGCTATACTTGAATATTAAATCAGCGAGCTAGAAAATCAAAACAGACAAAACCATATAAACAATATATAAAAAATAAAAATAAATATAAACAAATCAATCCATTAGTCACCAGAAATTCAGATCATCTGTTCAAGGCTAAACGTTTTAAAATACTTTTTATAGATATATATTCGTTTAAACCAGGATATATGTGGGCTTCAGTTCTAATCTGCCACATAATTTCGAGGAAGGAACTCCGGTGACGGTCTGGGTACTGAACGGCAGCCAGGGGCTCTGAATACAGATACTTGCCCGTTTCCATCCATGGCAGGTTTTTAAGTAACAATGAGTTCTTTAAGGATACTAATGGAATAACATCATCACAAGAGCAACATCCAGGGGTGAGTTCGATAACAGACTTAATTTCTGATTTTGACAATAAATTATTTAAATGTAGAAAGCTCCAATTAGAAACCGCCTATTTGCAAGAGTGTATTGAAAAAAATATAATCACTAAGGGGCTGCGACAATGGCGGTACCCGGTGGGCTTGGTTGTAAATTCTACTTTCCACCAGGAACTTTTGGGGCTTTTTGACAAGCAAGGGGCTGAGTTTATTATTTCGTTCATTAATTATTATAACAGTGAAATAAATGTGCTCAAAAGCGAGCTTGAAATCTTGGAGCATGTAATTAAAATGGATAAGGAGTTCTTCCATTATAAATATGACTATGCTAGAATTTTCTCTAGCATTGATGCAACCATGGCTAAACTGCTTGTGACAAAAAAGAAAAAAATTATAAGGGATGTTCAGGACTATGCCACAAATAAAGCATATCCCCGTCCTCCATTTAATTCAAATAGTTTTAATTTCACATCTAATAACTTTGCAGTACCTAGTGAATTAAATGGGGATGATGAAAGTAACCCTGTTCCAAGCACAGACAATATTAACAATGATGAAATACAGCCGGTACGTAGGAGCGAAAGGCTGAATATTACTAACAATAATAACAACAATAATAATAATAATTTCAGCCATCAAGGATCAAACAGTAACAACAATCAGTCGGGGCCTAATCGATCATTGGATTTTCAGATGAATCAGGGTGGCAGGAACAACAACCGCAGAGTGAACAGGAACCAGGGCCAGATACGGAACAAAAAGAACCAGCGGAGGAGATGACAAACCTACTCCAACATATGCCTCAAATCCTCACTAGTCACAAAGGGGACTTCATGATTTATAATTACACTTCTTTGGAGGTCTCTGAAGAGATGATTGACTTTTTCGCCAAAGGTTTGTCCTTCGTCCCAGATAGAGATATGGACATAGTTAGGACGATCATGGACTTAAAATTATTTGTACGTAAGCTTAATCTGCAGGTTTGTATGGGGGGTGTGCCATCCCTAACAAATACATTAAGAGTGTCTAGTCTTTTTAATCCTCCACTATATGCAATTCTTAACACCTTTGAAAAAATTTGCGAGATGGATCTACGATCCATATGCAAAGACAACAAAATTAGAAGGATTAAAAAGCTTAATATTACAGAGCAAGAAAGTGAGTTTATTAAATTAATACACAATTGTAATATTAGGGTTATGAAACCCGATAAGGGGGGTGGTCTTGTTTTTATGGACCAAAAAGCATATGTGTCACGCATGGATAAATATCTACAAACTGGAGCATATATTCCAGTTAGTATCAATGAAATTAATATAGCATATAAGAAAATTAATATAATGCTTGATGACCTGTTTCTGGAGAGAACTACTGATATGGACATGCACCAGTATCTGACAATGAATGCCCCTAGAATACCAGCCCTTTTTGGTTCCCCAAAAATTCATAAAAGTTTTAAAGACCCCCCCCCCCCTTTAGTCCAATTGTGGACGGGAGAGGTTCTATCACTTACAGATGTGCTAAATATGTGGATAGTATTTTGAGGCTGCTGATTGAGCAGGAACCTCAAATATGTAAGGATTCATGGAGCTTTTTAGAAAATATTAGTAAACTAGAATATTGTAATGACTCCTGTTTCCTTACTATTGATGTTAAGGACCTCTATACAGTTATCCTGCAGACTCTTGGCCTTGAATGGATTAGAGATTTCATGACCTTTAAACATATAGAAGAAAAAAACATTTATCTAGTAGACACACTACTTGAAATCATTTTGAAAAATAACTATATGATCTTTGATGGTCTTTTTTTCTTACAAAAAACCGGTATAGCCATGGGCTCCCCCTGTGGGGGTAGCTTTGCAAATTGCATCATGGCACACTGGGAGAGAACCCTACTCTTTCAAAATGACCTTTTCATAGATAATGTAGCCTGGTATACTCATTACCAGGACGATATGTTTTTAATATGGAAAGGGTCAAAAGCTTTGGTTCCTATCTTTATAGATAGTATACAATCTATGACTGATTTTTTTGAATTTACTTATAAATTAGAAGAAGTGGCAATTAATTATCTGGATATTTACCTATTTAATGATATAACTAATTGTAGGTATTAGAGCATCATATACAGAAAGCCGTCCTACTCCAATTCCTTTCTTTATTTTACCAGTAGCCATCCGTTTCATCAAAAGAAAGCCGTTGTGAAAGATCAACTGGTCAGAGCGGCTAGGATGGTTACTGATGATGATGATTTTCATGCCGAATGTTCTCTTCTTAAGACCATGTTTATTAGTAGAGGTTACCCGGTGCCTTTGATAGATTCTATTTGTTTAGAAGTCAGTAAATAAGAGGCATGAAGGTCATTTTAGGCCTTTGTTGGCGAATAACTTATTCCTCATGTCTAATGTGTTGAGGACAGCTAATGATGTGGTTCTCAACAATCCAGAACCAGACTATAGAGTCAGTTTTCTTTGTACTTACTCTTTGGACCATTATAAAATGAAAGCGATTTTATATAAGAACTGGTCTATTATTACTGAGGATAAGGGTTTGTTAAAACGTTTAGGTCTAAAACCAAAACTTATTTTTAGAAGAGGGGCAAATTTAAAATCCATTTTAGGAAGGAATGTAAAGCCTACAACTTGTGGCAATCTTGGAATGTATAAATATGGTGCGTGCCACCAATGTAGATTTATCTGTGTTGATAATAAGATTAAAATAAAAAATAACACATTTTACATTAATGGAAGGTTTAATTGTCACACTAAAGGGGTCATATATGTAGCCATCTGTTCTCAGTGTTCCGTATTTTACTTTGAAAATACTGAGAGAAAATTAAAACAACGGATTTATGAACATTTGTATGCTATCTGTAAAAATGATACAAATAACGCTCTGGCTAGACATATTATAGATTTTCCTGATCATGATTTTAAATTTTCTATTTTGCAACAAAGGCACGTTGATCCTAGAGGTGGCCCCTGGCAGCTAAATTTAGAAATTGATGAAATTATGTGGCAGATTAGAACTGAAGCCCACATATATCCTGGTTTAAATGAATATATATCTATAAAAAGTATTTTAAAACGTTTAGCCTTGAACAGATGATCTGAATTTCTGGTGACTAATGGATTGATTTTATTTATATTTATTTTTATTTTTTACATATTGTTTATATGGTTTTGTCTGTTTTGAATTTCTAGCTCACTGATTTAATATTCAAGTATAGCACATATAATTTATTTTTTTAAGTTCTTGTTTCTTGTTTATTATTAGATATATCGACTCTGTCATCTTTTTAGACTGCCCATTCTATGTATGCTTGTATTAGTCCATCTATATTATACGTTAGTAACCATTCAGTTTGAATGATTTATATTCTATTTTTTCTAAGTATACACATATATACTTATCTTTCCAGTTTTTATTTAAACATATTTATATTGAGTAACATATTTTTTTAGTAACTAGTAATAGTATTAATCAGTTAATTAATCAATTAAATCCTTATAATTTGTTTTTAATATTGAGCTACTTTGATCGTGCTGTTTTTATTTATTTGTATATGTTTCTACAGCACTATACTAACAGGAAGTCTGTAGCTCTTTAAGGAAAAGTATTCACTATGTTAATTCAGTTATTGATTAATTGAGATGCTTGTCTTCTTTATAAATATTCTGTTAATTGGTTTGTAGTTGTCTGAAGAAGGTAGGACACAGATTCTACCGAAAGCGCTAATTAAATCATTGGTTTTAAGGTCTATTTGCCTGCTTCTTGACTTTGCTCACAGTGGTACTCGTCTTTGTGTTATATTAAGTTTGTTGATTTCTTGAAGTTTTTGTATATATTACTTGTTACTTATACTTATAACTTAGATCTGATGATGTTTTGACTAGGGCAAAAGTGCTCATCTTTTGTTTTTCATTAATAAACCATGATTTAAACAAGCTTGAATTCTGCTTTCTTGTTTTTTAATAAGAATGCAAAGTGATCTTTAACATGGTTCTTACATTAGAATTTATGACAACAGTCTATTTTAGCAATTTGCATTCTTGTACAAACAGTTTTCCTTTTTTGTTTTTTTCTTCCTTAAGAAAAGTGTTTAGTACCCTTAAGGCTGGAAAATATATCTCCTTGGTACTAGATTTCATTGTCTACATATACATGTGTGTGTGTGTGTGTGTGTGTGTGTGTGTGTGTGTGTGTGTGTGTGTGTTTGTATGTATATATATATATATATATATATATAAAAATATCTTTATCTATACACACACACACACACACACATATATATATATATATATATATATATATATATATATATATATATATATATATATATATATATATATATATACATATACACACACACACATATATGGGTCTACTTCACAAACCCACTTACCCAACATTCATATAACTGCGATGACAAAACCGAAATGCAGAAGGCTGACTGTTCGGAAAATTGACTTTCAGCTCCAGGTAAATAACCAAAGCAAATTAAACCTACCCATGTGGGGGGCTGAACCCCAACAACCCCCCTAATTAAATATACCAACTCCGAGATTGCTCTACAGAGGAGGTAATGGGCAAAGTTCAACATGGTGGCCAAGCAGTTACTTATGTGGAGTTGAAAGTCGGTGTTCCTAATGGTCAGTCTTCTGATTTTTCAGCTTTGTCGTCTCAATTATATGAAAGTCTGTAAGTGGGATTTCAGTAAGAGGGATTTCGTGTTTGTGAACTAGACTCATATATATATATATATATATATATATATATATATATATATATATATATATATATCAACAAAAAGACTGCGGCGGTGGTGCTGCGGTAGCATTGTTGCCTCACAGTTAGACGTTGCCCGTTCGATTCTCAGTTAGAGCGTCTTTTGTGTGGCAACATGCGTGAATAGGCATTCCTTCATTGAAGGTTGTGCGTTAGGCCCGGCAAGCCAGCATGTGAAACTCTACTGCCAATCATTAGCGGACCGGAGTTCCGCTGTGGTGACCCCTAACCGGGAAAAGCCGAAAGACACAGTATATATATCAACAAAAAAAATACAAGGTGGTATGAACAGACTGGGTTCCCAAAAATATAGGAAACACCAGACCTCAGCAGATAGTATCAAATAAAACTCCAAAGTTTAAACCACAGTACAAAAATGGTGAGCACTTTTGTAGCCAGATCTACTTCATCAGACAACTCAATAAATTCCACAAGGATTTTTAAAAACAGCAACAGCCTATCAGTGTTAGTTCCCAATAAACAATTAGCCTGATAGCCACTGATTTAAGGGAAAAGCACTAGAGACATAATATTGAACTAATAAATCAATAAAATGAATAAAAATACATAAAAGTACATATATAGAGACTTTATCTGCATAGTGGCTTATTAACCAAAACTGGTTTAATACAAATTTTATCATTTAGGCCTTTTCCCATATTGGCACGCACCCTAATAATCCCTTCAAGCTCTTTAGTCTCTACCAAATTCCTAATTGCACCACCTCTACATCCTAGCTGAACTTTCTCAATTACCATGAATTGAAATTTATGTGTTGCCCCTGATACTAGAACATGCCTAGACAGGGCATTAGTTCTTGCCCCTCTGTTTATGTCATATATGTGTTTCCTAATCTTATCATGAAACCTTCCTGTGGTCATGCCCACATAGAATGAAAAACATGTAGTACAAAAAGCTAGGTACACAATATTAGTAGTATTACAGTCAGCTGTAAGTCTGAAATAAGTAGTCTTTCCAGTGTCTGGATGTCTAAAATAACCTCTCTTGTCGATATACTGACAGTAGTTACAGGAGTTACAGTGTTTCTTCCCATACATGGGAGTGGTAGGTTGAATATCTATTGCTTGCTTATATCTGGGGCCACATAAGAGTCTCTTAAGGGATTTCTTGTTCTTATAGGCATATTGAGGGGTGGTCCCTATCAAAGTTTTAACTCAGTCATCAGAACATAGTATATTCCAGTTCCTATGGTAGATATTCTGCAGTAATCTAATATTACTAGATACGTAATGGGAATTCTCAGCAGGTTATCCTTCCTGCTCTTTTCCTCTTAAACTTGACCTTGATTGGAAAAGTATGGTTTTCCCTCCTTTCTCCTTTGAGAACCCATATTCAGGGTAATGGAAAGAACCTCTCTCCTTCCATATCCTCTCTCTATAACTCTATCTTCTAGCTGCTGTAATTATTTCTCAAATTTGTCATCTTCTGCTGTTAGTCTTGAAGTCCTTAGTGCCTGTCCTTTTATTACAGTAGTGAACACATGTTGAGGGTGCATGCTTTGCCTATGGACATAAGTGTTCCTATAGCATTCCTTATGGAAGATTTCAGTACAAAAATCCCCTGTGTTCTTCCTAGTTATACTAACGTCTAAAAATTCAGCATTCTTGCTCGAACTGTGGGCTGTAAATTTCAAAAAGTGTGTACTTCTATTGATGTCACTCAAAAACTGCTGTAGATTTGTTTCACCTCCTTCCCACAACAGGAAGAGGTCATTTACAAATCTCTGATAGAATACCACTTTCTCTGACCATGTTGCTTCAGTAATATGCTGGTTTTCCCATTTTTGCCATCACAAGGTCGGCGTAGCTATTGGCACATGAAGTGCCCATAGCCACACCATCCACCTGCTTATAAATGCACTTTTCAAACATAAAGATGTTATTCTCCAGTATAATTTCAACCAGGAAACATAGAAGGTCAATAGTTCTGGTATCATACATTCCATCTTCCTTAAGATATTGACACAAAAACTCTAGTCTTACCCCAGTAGGAATTACAGAAAACAGGGACTGTACATCCAAAGTGACCATTAAACAATCCATAGTGGGCGGAAAATTACTTTATACAAGCTAGCCGTATGACAATTACAGAGAACATCACTGAACTGAAGACATTTACTGGAAACTTAATGTTGAAGCTGCATTTTCAGGATGGGAATGTAAGTAATAAAAGCATTAATTTGTTTAGAAAGGCCAGTGGCTATGTACCTATAACTGTCTGAGTCATTGAAGCATTTGAGAAGGCTTGCATTAATGATATTTACTCATTGTATGATAGTAGGAGCCACACTAAATGTTTTGTGAACTTGAACTGTGATGAAAGGTCAGCACTTGAAACACTTTGTAAGGATCATACTATTTGTTTTAGACCAGCTGATAAAGGTGGACCACTTGTTATCATGGATTACATGTTCTACAGGGATATTATGTTTACTATGTTAAACAATGAAGAAGTATATGAGAGAATAGAGCAAACACAGGTTGACAATTGTGTCCGTAGAATACGCAGTGATTTATTTGAATGTATGCAATGCAGCCAAATCACCATGGAGTTGTATAATTATTTCCTGGTTAATGATCCCATTACTCCAATAATACAGGGACTGCCCAAGATACATAAGCAGCCACATAATCCACCGATGAGACCTACTGTGGCTGGGCAAGGATGGTGGACTGAACTACTATTGATACACGTAGAACATTTTTTGAAACCTGTACTAGCCAGGAATAAATGTATTCTTTGGGATACGAAACAGTTTTTAACGGATCTACATGATTATATCAGTAATTTCCCACGCACTATGGATTGTTTAATGGTCACCTTGGATGTACAGTCCCTGTTTTCTGTAATTCCTAATGGGGTAGGACTAGAGTTTTTGTGTAAGTATCTTAAGGAAGATGGAGTGTATGATACCAGAACTATTGATCTTCTATGTTTCCCAGTTGAAATTATACTGGAGAATAACATCTTTATGTTTGAACAGTGCATTTATAAACAGTTTTAGTTGCTTTCATTTGGCATTTAGGTTGTCGTTTTTTATTTTTTTTTTCTGGATGTGTCATAGATGTAATAGGACTGGATCCTTCAAGGCTTTGTAGCTGAATTAGTCCCCCTCAAGAGTCTGTAGGAAACAGAAAAGACAGAAAGTGTTTTAAAGTGGTCTGTATATCACAAGGAAGTCATAGATAATCTCTATATAACTAGGAATGCTTTTAGCAATATATATTTGGGTGTTTGGATTATGGCTATACTTAACTTTTAATTAAGAACCCAAAATGTGTGGATAATTTAATGACAAATGTCATGTGATTTAATGGCTATTTATAAACAGTAGGCATGCTACATTGTTAAAATCAGTCTGAAGAAGTCAATTTCATTTGTGCTGAGACAAAAGCACTTACTTTTTTTCTGTAATAAAAATAACACTATCTCTGGAGTTGTTACTTTTATTTCTGCTATTTCATAGTCTTACAGTTTTATTTTAGTGTCGGGAAAAGCCAAAAGACAGAACAACAACAGTTTTATTTTAGTGTACATTATTGTCTTCTAGTAATTTCATTGTGATGCGGTAATTAAGCTGTCCTGTCTATTGAACAGATTTTTACGTAGTTTCTATGGAATCTTATGAATGGACTGCCTCACGGCTGATTTTCTGTTGTAGTTCAGAGGCAATGTAAATGTGCTTTTCAAAGTCAAAAAGGCAAAGTCAAAGTAAACTTTATTGTCATTCAGATCAACAGATGCAATGCATGACTTGGTGAAATTTCGTTGCTTCAGGCTTCACAACAGTTTTCACAAAAGGGTGAAGGAAGCATTTAACTGAAGAAATACTAGACAGTACAGATATAAATACACACATAAATAACCTACCCACTACCATTTTTAAGATAAGATAGCAGGATAGCATAATCCTCAGTTCCTGTACTTGTGCAGGTAATAATTTAGTTCAGATTGCATAACTTAGCTAAACAGAATAATTTACTTCTATGACAGTAAAGACAATTATATTGCACTTATGGTGTTTTCACGAACTGAGGGAGTGTTGACATTGTTAAGGTTAGCTGTTCAACAGTCTGATTGCTTCTGGAAAGAAAGTATTCCTGAATCTTGATGTTCTACACCTGATGATTCTTTATCATTTCCCTAAAGACAGGAGGTGGGACAGTCCATGTGCGGGATAATACTTGTCCCCTTATCAGTTTCACAACCCTGCCATAGCATCTGCAAGAGTAAGGGTCCTGTAAGGACTGGAGATTTGATCCTGGGATTTTCCTGTCCTGCTTTACAACCTTCTCTAATGCCTTGCAATCTGCATATGAGCAGTTGCCATACCAGAGTGTGATGTTGTTAGTC
>NC_056742.1:144509305-144556805 GCF_019279795.1 Protopterus annectens | reverse complement strand
TTTCTCTTAAACCTCATTCTTCCTCCAACAGTTTTTGCATTTAAATTTGCTCCTACCATTTTCTAAAGATCTTCCTTACTGTTCTTTTATCTCAGTTACAATATTCACTACTTCATATATGGATGGTTTAGACTTTGATTTGCATTTTCTAGTAATTGCTTTTTTGCCAGCCAACAGAATTAAACCTAACAAGGCCTTACTACGTCTAGGCTATTCAGATCCTGTATCCCAGCTCATAAAAATAATTTCCTTTGTTACATTCAGTTACACTATTGCTGACAGAGTACTCTGTAGGGAATTTTAAAAGCCTGCCAACTCATTACACTCCAAGAACATATGCTCCCAGGTACTCTTTCTTCCCCATCACACCTCCAACATTTGCCATCTACCTGAGGAAAAATTATTTGGAGTCTGCTTAAGGTAAAAAAGCACCTATAGAAACACTTCCAGACAAAAGTCCTAAATAGTCTAGATTCTGTTGCATATTTGGGAGACATACATACATACATACATACATACATATGTATGTCCTCCCATTGTTTCTTTGTGAATTGCCTATCTAAACTCTCTTCCAAATCTTTTCTAACCACCTCTAATTAAGTCTTAGCGTTATTATGTAATATATCATAGAATGTAACTCTGTGCTGCACAAAGTAGGTTCACCTACCCTAGCTCCCTATAAGGCACTCTGTTCTTCTCCCTTTTTTAACACCAGGTTCTGTTCATGATTCAACTAAAAACTCAACTGGTGCAAGACTTTCATTCATAATTCCTCTATCACTTTCTTTTTTCCTATACACTGATATCAATCCCTGACAGTGAAGGCAATCTCTAGCCTGCAGCCCAAGTGTCTCGTTACCCCTTACCATTGTATTATCTTTCCCTTTCTAATTATTTGTCCCCAATACCGTGGTTCCTATGCCAGCTTCCTCTAGTAAATTCGAGCATCCTCTAGCCAATTCACTGTATCCCAAATTGTAGTCATCTCTATTGGCAGAATATCCTTTCACCATTCCTGTGCTGGCTTAGTTCATAGAATACTTTCTGCTATTTTATGAATATAATATTGTATATGATTGCTGTTATTCTCCTTAAGGATCTGCGTCCAAAATTCCACTCTTTCCTTATTTTGTGAATTAACCCTCCCTGCTTCATCTTCATCCCATTTCACTTTGAATTGTAGCTTTCTGTTTGTGTTATGCATAACAGCCTTAACTGTGTAGCTCTAAAATATCCTTTCAAATCAAGTAATCCTAAACTTCCTTGTTCTATTGGAAAGATCAACTTATCCCACTTGACTCTTGCCCTCTAACCCTCCCAGATAAAATCATTCAACTCTTTATTAATTACCATCCACAACTTCTGCTCTAATTGATAAAAACATGCTAGACCTGTGTATAGAACTATAGGGACTAAAAACATTTTTACTGCTTGGATCTTGCTATCCATATCCATAGGCAGGCCTCTAATTTCTCAGTTATTATATTACCTTTTATTTAACCTCTCCCCACATGTCCTTACCTGCTATAAGGGAGTCTTTTGACTGATACTCCTAAATACTTAATTTATCATGTCCCTATAAATATGAGTGTTGCTGAACCAGTTCATGTGTGGGTACATAGTTTATAGCTATAGCTTTTGTTTTATCCTCATTAATTTTTATATCCCCAAAAAACCTGGAACAGTCTCAGAATGTTTCACAGCTTTGAGATATCCTTTTCTGGTTTTGACATGTACAAAATAATATCATCTGCAAATAAAGCCAACTTTTCTTGAATATCATATACATTATATCATTGAATTTATGAGTCTCTTATTTTATTTGCCAATGGTTCTAAATATAAGGCAAATTCTAAAGGGAAAAGGACACCCCTGCCTGGTTCCTCTGTTCAGGACACAACTTATGAGAGAGAAACCCTCCCACTTTGATTTTTGCCTCCCGTCCTTTATATATCTTCTTAATTAACCTTATTATTGTACCAGGAAATGCAAATGCTTCCATTGCCCTACTAATAAAAGCCCATCTTACTCTGTTGAATGCTTTCTCTGCACTAAGACTCACCAATAACAGCAGTATTTTCTTACATTCTGCTTCTCTGTGGATCATCATTGTTCTACTAATGTTGTCAAATGTTTGCATCCCCTCTACAAAACCACATTTATCCATATCCATCAATTTTGGCAACACCCTTGCCATTCTTTTAGCCAATATCGACAAACATTTTATAATCATGGTTTAAATTTGAAATGGACCTATATGAAGCTGGATCTGATGGGTCTTTACCATCTTTAGGTATTACAGCCACCACAACTTTTTTCCAACATGCTGGTGCTTCCCTTCCTTTTAAAATATTGTTAAACAAAACCTTCCATATCTTTATCAGTTTCTTCCCTCCTAGCTTCCAGACTTCCACTGGAATACCATCTGTTCCTGGAGACTTTCCTGTAGATAGGTTACACATCACCATTTTTATCTCATCTCCTCCTATCTTAACTTATTGAGTTTCATCTCCCATGGGTTTTGCATCCAGGAAGAAAGAAGTCATTATCTCTATTTACTCTTCCCTCATTAGGCCAATCATTGAGTATAATGCCCCATTTGTCATGTACCTCACTAGGCACATGCAACAGCTGGAAAGTCCACAAAAGTACCTCACAAAGAGGATCCTATGCCTTAAACATGTCCTACATGGACAGACTCAAAAAACTCCAGCTATTCTCTGTCTCATATCGTCTACTTAAGAGGCGATCTCTGCTTGACTTACAAAACCATGTCTGACTTAGCTCTGTTAGAAATGCTACACATAAAGAAATCCCAATCCCTCTGCACCACACCTCATTACCACAATCAACAGAACATGCTGGAGGGACAGGTTCATAACCCAGAGACTGCCCATGCTCTGGAATAGACTTCCCATACATGTCATGCAGAGCACCTCACTGTCCTCTTCAAGAGAAATCTTGATGAGTGGATGGGAAATAGAAAGTTCACCCCAGGGACCACTCCAGTGGCTCTACTTGATAGAGGCACTGGGAACTAATGTCGGGCAGCACAATGCCGGGGCACTTCTATGGGCTAGCTTTGTAAAGGCTCCAGGGCCATTAGCCTAGTACACACCTATGAACCTATGAACCTTGGCATATTTAAGTCTTCCATAAATATTTCCATTTGTGCATTTTCTGGATTTCCCTATGTCTCTGCCTTATACAAATTTTCATAACATTTCTGAAATAAATCTAATACCGCTACAGGATTTCTGGTTATTTTTCGTGTTATAGGCTCCCTAAAGCTTGGCAACAACCCTTTTGACTTTCTGTTGCCTAACTTCTGCAAAAGGTTTTTTTTTTGTGTTCTGGAGTTACTATAAAAAAAAAAAAACAGTTACTTAACAGCAATCTTTCCGAACTCATGCATACTATTGAGGTAATCCTTTATTTTCTGCATAGCATTCTGCAATTGCTCCTCTTCTTGTTCTGTGAGATTCCCTCTATTCTGCAATACTTTAACCATTGTCAGCCCCTCTAAGTAATTCTTGTTACCGCTTATCTCCTTTTCTTTTTCTTTTATTTCTATCCTATTTTTAAACTCCACTTTCATTTTATCCCACTCAATAGCTATAACTTCTGGAGTGCTTTCTATCTTCCCTAATAACTCCTGAATAATTTCCACTACTCATTCCTTAAAATTACTCTTTTTAACAGGTAGATGGGGAAGTGCCACTGTCTCATCTTTACCTCATTACCCTGCAGTTTTATCTTATTATTTATTGGCACATGATCTAAAATGATTATTGGATGTGTGTGAAAGTTCTCAGTTAAATGTGCATGTTCCTGTGAAATATAATTTTGGTCTAGTTATTGTACCTTGGAAAATAATATGCAAGTTCTCTCTGAGTTCCATGTATTGAATTCATGTCTTCCATTCTAAATATTTTCATAAATTTCTTCAGACATCTACCATCTTTGTTATATTTCCCTTCTAGGCCCACCACATGTCTTCATTGTTGCAAATCAAATTCCATTCACTATCTATAAGTAGTATTCCCTGCTGAAACCTGATTATTTCTTCATTTTTTTAAACTTCACAATAGCAGTTTTAGGTGGAAAAATAAATATACGTCAGCATAATCCTCATCCCTTGCCAGTAGCCTCTTACTATCACAAATCTGCCATCACTATCTTTTCCCCCTCCCATCACTATTGGAGCTCCTCTAGCAATTAATATAAGTACATCTCTTTTTTTTTGTCCCTGATATTCTGCTGAATATCCATCTTGAAATACTTTCTTTATCAAATTCACATGCTCTAAACTTTTACAAACATAACTCATCCTGGCTGTAGAAATGATTGCACTTTAATGGCTCACCTACTTCCCATCTCTGCCAAGAACTGTAATTCAAAGAAAAGGAAAGTGGCCATTGTGCCTTCAGTACCTTCTCCATTTACACTGGTAACTGATCTCTAACAGTTAAACTTCCTCAAAGCTTCTTTTTTTGTTTTTTCTTTAACTGTCCATCTCCTGTGGAACTTGATGACTCTTACAACCATAACCCCAGCAAATCTGAATTCATCACTAAGATACTACTTACTCAGGCAAGCAAAATGTTGGTATTAAGTTAATACTATTAACCATCAGATATGCCCCACTGATGTATAACGCAAGTGCTCGACCGTTATCTTAATTCCATGCTCAACTTGTGAGGAAGCAGACAGAGTATCCTTCTCACTTTCAATACTACTAAAACTAGCCTAGAAAAAAGTAAAGCTATGCTACATTTGCTTTTATCTACCATGCTTAGCAAATTGCAGTGTATGCATACTATTTGTGTTTGAATTTTTTCAACTTGTGTCATTCTCTACCAAGACTACATCTAAAAATAGACCCCAGAGGACCAATCCACTAGTCTATACATAAATTAAATAAAAAATAAAATAGCAGATACCATAATGAGTGTCTAGGTGTAACAAAGGAAACAGAAATAGGAGATTATTCCTTAAACTAGTGTCATAGAGTAAAGGAAACAAATGGCGGGTAGGGTAGTAACATGATGATGGTATGGGGTCATCTGATACAAGCTTAGAAAAGCTCTAAGAGAACTGCTGGCATTCATGTATTTCAAGCTGATGATTGTGTATTAGTTATTTTACTTATTCTGAAGAATTTGTTTTTTTCCACTTGGATGGGTCCTTATGGAACATGCAAAAAGGCAGGAAAAATAAACTACAAGGTATATCAACAAAAGACAGGAAAACATAATTAGATTTAACTTGTAAGTGTGTTGAATTCCAGGAAATACAGAGAGAAATCAAGGACATCTTGAGCAAGAGGCTTACTGAAACCTGTTGAAAATGATGTTTTCTTTGTATTTCTGGAAGAATTAACATGACTAAACATAACAGAGACGGAGCTACTAAACAAAACAGGAACGCCATCCAGAAACCTTAAGGAATCGCTGATGCTTGAAGGAAGGTTATCAGAAGAGAGATACAGGACATTTATTTAGGATTCCCTAAGAAATCACAGAACCAACCAACTGTGCTAGTGCAAAAGTCATATGTCACAATCAGGTTTTGCAGGAACTTCAGAAAAATGAAGGAAATGTTGTAGTTTGATGCTTTGCCCATGCACTGGACAGATAAATATGGTTAAAGAAAGCATGCTACCTTTTTTTTTTTTTTCAAAATCTCTTTATTTCAATTTTCTTTTTCCAAATAATAACAACAATACGGTAACTCAAAACACAAATAAACAATACAAATACCTATCAGAAGGGCCTACCAAAAAGTTACTGACATGACAAGTTAACAGAACACTTTGTTTTCATACCTGATGGGTTGCTGTGTTACAAAATCTTGACATTTGAATTGCTTACTTTTCTTTTTCTTTTATTTCTATCATATTGTTCATGTTTCAATGGGTGACAGAATTTTTAGACCTCTTTCTCAACATACTACTTGGTTATTTGGATAATTTGGTCCCTTACAGCATTAGCAAGGAGTCTTGTTTTCCTTTTGTATAGACAGTCCTGGATTCCATCAGGTGGACATTTGCAAGCATACAATAGAAAAGACCTTGGAATGCAGAATGGTGAAACCCCAAGTGTCAAATGTTAAAGTTAAAACATCTTGTATGGCATACTATACAACAAAACAACTGAGGATTTCTTTTTCTGTGGGGATTAGGTACTCAGATGTAGTATATTCCTCACTTTCTCACTTTGAATTAATTGAAATTTACAGTAATTAGTTTTCAGCTCTTTTTCTCTGTGCTATAAATTAGGCACGTTTGTGCAGAGTTGCTCACCTCACAGCTGCAGTTAACAGTGCTCTGTGTAGTAGCAAATACTTAGTATGTACATTTGTTTCTATAAAGCTTGTATTTAAGACTTTAACCTGCAACATAGAAAGATGTTACAAGAAGTTAAGTTTAGGGTAACTAGTTAGTTCCTAGAACTGCACTAATACCAGATCATGGCACTATCTAACATGTAGTCTTAACCCAAGACACTACCCATGTGTCCCTTTTAAAACTAAGTCCCTAAACTGTAATAGCTCATCCCTAATGTGGCAATGCAAGGTATTGCCATCTATGCCAGGAGAAGTAGGGCAGTAGATGCATAACTTATGCCAGCACAGTTAGCTGGAATTTAGTAAATAATTATATATTATTTGAATATCAAACTGATTTATACAGATGCTTGCGGTGAAAATGGATTTGTAAACTTGCTTGTGTTAAAAATGTACCAACAGTAGGCCCTGACTGTATTGTAACTAAATTAAATGTATATATGTTAACAGAAGATACTGGAAGAGAAGAGGTTAAGCTCAGCTCCTGCTAACTTTGGAAAATAGTAAGAAATTAAATTACTGGGCCTAGGCCATAAAGATATTATCTTACAGTTTTGAATGAATCCAGAGATGCAATGTGTGTAAGAAGCATGGTTTGTTAGTCTCTGTAGGAAGAGTAGATGTTTGTAATTATTTTATGACTTTCAGAAGCTGCAGCAGATCTGAGCAATGCTCTTATGTTTGCATTACTGACATGTAGGTGCTAAATCCTGGAAGTTTCTAGCAATAGGGGGTTAGATAGGAACCAGACATCAGATGACCAGATATGTGTGATGTCATTCTGTACAGAAATAACTGTACAGAAATTATGTTTTAACATTAGGTAAGACAGAAGTCTCAGGAGTGTCTGTTTCTTGGAACCTGACATAGAAGGATTCCTCAACTAAAACATCTCGCCTTGCTCTATTAAGTAAGTAGGAACAGTAATTCTCTAGATCAGTCAGGAAAATATAGTAAGAATAGTTAAGTATTGTTTTGCTGTAACTTTGTGAATCTTTCCAGCTGTTTTATTTTTAATATTTCCTGTGACTGAAACTCTGGTGTTTACTGTAAATAGATATTTTGTATTTTCATGCTCTTTTATTATGTATTATTAAATATATTTAAAATTTTCATTGTGGCTGGCCCTTTAGAGAATATTTTAACCTTTGAGAGTACTTATATCTATTGGTGACACTATGGTCACTTCTGAAGCCTGGCTGTTTGGTCAACATTACCATTTGTACTAATATCAATTTCACTCAGTATAATTGGGTACCCCTGCAAGAGCCTTAAGTAGCTGGCTTTGTAGTGTCTGGTGACAGTGATAACTACCTTATAGTCTGAATAAACTAAAAATGGAAATACTAAGCTGTAAAATAAGAAAACAATAAAAAAAAGCTTTAAAGTTGAGAAAAAAATTTAAAATCGCACTTTATTAAAACATTTAGTAAGCACTTTCATCTCTATACAAGACTTCTTCAGACTGAATGTAACAATTAAAAGTTTGCCTTTTCAAAGCAATTAAGAAATTACATGATTAGCAAAATTAGTGTCTGAGGCTCTTTCTTTTTAAATAAACTTTGAAATTCTCTTTGTCATTCAGCTCAGGTGGATGACAAGCATCCAATCTAAGCTGCCATAAATACTCTCTCCAATCAAGCTCTTCCGCAGCATCAAATGAGTTTTCATAGTTTTTAATTTGTTCTAAAAAAAAAAACACTTTAAAATTCTCAGGGCAGTTACTTTGGTTGTAGTGTTTACTAAGAGCACTTTCCCCATCTTTGATATTTATAGCATGCTGATGCTCATAAATTCTTCATTTCATCTCTCTTGTAGTTCTACCAATATAGTGTGCTCCACAAATTCACATAAAGTAAGGTAGACTACAAACCTAGATTTACAAAAGAACCTACATTTGATTTGTATATTGACATTTCTTATTTTCAATTCTGAGATCACAGTCCACAGATAACTACAAAAGCTGCAATTAAAGCATTTAAATATTCCTGTTTTATTATATTTAACTAGGGGTAGACTCATCTTGGACTGAAAATAATTCTTAAAGCTTTTCCCTCTGTTGTGAACAAATAAAGGCTTATCCTCGACAACGTTTTTAATTTCAGAGAAGCTAATTAAAACTTTCCAATTGTCCACAATAATGGCTTTAGTCACCTGTTCATCTATACTGCTAGTTGTTTGCATGGAAGTACTAAATGCATTATTTTTGGTGTCTTTCTTAACATTAATTTCTACATTCTTTTTTGCTTCAACTGCCTCATAAAATATTTCTTTTGCAATACTCTCTGGATAACCCCTGTTAATAAATTTATAACAAAAAGCTTCACTTTCTTTCCGAAATTCAGAATCATCCGGTGTGCATATCTGTTCTTTTTAATTGGTCTTTAATTCTACTGGATTTGATTCTCTTAGGATGCATACTATCATAACTTAAATAAGTATTGTTCTGAACTTCCGTTTTGTAAATCTTTCTTTGCAGCCTACCTTCCCATTTATATCTAGTTACATCTAAAAAGTTAAGACTTTCAAAACTTTTTTTTCCCAGAAGTAAAGCTTAAATACAAAGGCACAGTATTAAAGTGCTCTAAAAATGCATTGAGCAAATTGATTTCACCCCTCCAAACCAAAAAGACATCATCAATAAAGCATTTATAGGCGATAATGTTTTCAAAATAAGCACTAGAGAAGATATTTGCTTTCTCCCAACCATTCACAAAAACATTAGCATAGCTAGGGGCCATTGAAGCACCCATCGCTACTCTGTTGACCTGTTGGTAATAGAGGGAATTGAACTCCAAAAATTGTAAGACAATTTAATGCCAAATGTTTCCATAATCACATCAACTTTCTCACAAGAAATCAACTTAGAGTAAGTAAGTTCAGATCTAACAATGTCCATTACAGTATCATTCGATATAACTGTATATAATGACTGGATGTCAGGGCTGACCAAAACATCTGTATCAAGCATTTGAATTTCCTTGATTTTATTCCTAAAATCAAAAGTTGTCTCTGACAAAAGATTTGCTTTTAAAAACAAGCTTTTGGAGAACTTTGTCCTCATAAATAGCCATAACCTCTGTTTTGCTCTTACTGCTGGTCACAATTGGTCTTAAAATAGGATTGTCTAAAGATTTATGAATTTTAGGCAGTCCAAAAACCCTGCTGATCTTTGGATTTCTGGTCTCTAAAAAATTTGCAGTTTCATTGTCAATTCTTCCATTGCAGACCAATCTTCTAAAGAAGAATCTATAATACAGTAAGCCTTTTTAATATCAATAAAGGCTACCTTTTTATAAAATTTGCCATTAGCAAGCATCTCAAACATCTTGTTATATATAATAAATCTCTCTATCCATAATTACTATGGCATTTCCTTTGTTAACTTTGGTCACTATTATATTCTCATCATTCAGAATTTGGTAAAAAGCTGCTCTTTCCTTAGATGTTAAATTATGATATTTTCTTTTTGGCTTATTAGCAAACATCTCCCTCAGCTGCATTTCAGTAATACTGAGAAACACTTCTAACTCTGGTCATAGAGGGTGACTGAACACGCTTGGCTTAAAAAAACTAATGTGCTTCATTTGAGCTGTCAGAAAAAAAGAAACTTTAAATTTAACTTCCTGACATAATCTCTTAAGCAATTAACCCTTTCAAATTGATCTGCCCTTTTTGTTGGAACGAAGGTCCAACCTTTTTTAAGTACATAGCAAGCACAATCACTAAGAAACACTAGACAAGTTCACAGTTTTAAAAGAGGCATTAAGCATACCTGTTATCTTTTCTGTCCCTTTTTTGGCCCTTGCCACCTTTGGTTCTGATTCTTTCTCTGAGGCCCTTTTGACTGTATTCTGTTCGTAGGAGCCACAACCTGTGCCCACTAGCAGTTTCCAGTTTCTGCATTCTGATACATTTCTACCGGTTGAAAAACCTGAGCCTTTTCAGTTCTGTTAACCTTATGATTTGCTTCACAATTTCGAAATTCATCTCTACAATCTTGTGGTACATTGTTTATCCTTTTTTGAGCTAAACATTCAGATCTTCTTACTCTGTCTTCTGCTGTACTCTCTTGTCATGGGCGCTGAATTCTTTTAACATTGGCTTCCTCCCTAGTTGATTGGTTGTCACTATTAGATTCAGGCTTCGGATAGACTGATCCATTCTCATAGTCAGCCGCATCCCTTTGGAACTTCTTAATTTTATGTTTTTGTAAAACTTCATTTTCCTTAATTAACTTATCCTGTAACATGCATAATTTGTTATCACTGGAAGGATTATCTTTCAAGAAAAAAATATTCTGAACAAATCTTTTCATTTATAACTTCAATTTTACTTCTATTCAGCTCGATCAAAAGCTCCAGATACTTTAAGCCCATTTTTTGATTGAATTCAATCCACTGAATGACAAAGTCTGTGGGCAGGTTCTCTCCAATGGGCATTTTCGTCACTCTTAGCCCTCTTAGTACTTTGTTATTTTGCAAACAATTTTCGAATTAAATAGTGTCTCACTGCTTTAAAAAGGCATGTTTTTATTTGTTACATTCAGTCTGAAAAACACTTGTATGGAGATGAAATTGCTTACTGAATGTTTTAATAAAAGAGTGATTTTAAAGTTTTTTCTCAGCTTTTCAGCTTTTTGTTATTATTATTATTATTACCTTATAGTCTGGAAAGAAGGGGTCACAGCATGTAAATCTGTGCCAGCCTTTCCCAGGTATGTATGTGTGTAAAAATCAAATCTAAAAGTATGTGTGTATCAACTACTTGGAGCAGGGACATGAAGCACTGGTTTCACAGGCAGGGTGCTGGAGGACTTGCTTGGACACTCGGCTGAGGACTTAACAATACAGCTGTGCCAATAGGGAGCCATACTGGGGACCTGGGGAGAGGCAGAGAGAGAAACCCAGACCCCGGTCTGGGTGTGTTCTTTGTATACTCTTAAGGGAAATTGTGCTTGATGCAGAGAGCTGCATCTGGAAAAACAGGGTGTATCAATTTTTGTATTCCAAGTGAACTTCCCTCTCCAATGTCAGTGGTGAGAATTCAGATTCCTTGATTACAGGCCCAGAGTGGGGACATCACACCTAATACAGGTCCTGACAACATGGATATGCAGTTTCCTAATGTCTCTGTGTCCATGGGCATCCTGAGACAATGTAGCAATTATATAATGTACTCAGACAACCTTTTAATCCTTAAATAAACTAACACAGTATGCAAGACATGTACATGCATGACTTCTTTGGAAGCAAAAGTCTAGCTTACAAACAAGGTTGTCAAGAACACACGTACCACATCCTTCACACATATCGTATACCACACACATAGACCTTCTTATGCTGAGGCATTTAAAAGAAACCTTCCCAAATCTCAAAGACACCCTAAGCCATTAAATGGTGACACCTATCCTCAGCAATCACTGAAGCACACATCAAAAACAACACCTAACACCATACACAAGTCAGTACCTAGTGATCACCCATGAACAAAGCCATTAAGACAAGCAAGCAAGCAAGTGCTTTACCTAGTACTCTAGTCATAGGGTTTCTACTGTAAGATACATAGATGCCCCTCTCATCAGGCTGGACAAGGAGAAGATAACAGTTCATTGCCTATTTGGAGATGGGATCCGCATTATCACACATGCACTCAATTCACTGCACCACAGGTACCGATATGATTCTATCAAAGTCCAATCAATTCCAATGCCCTGGACCAGCTCATTCTGACCCCCACTAGAGAAAGCAACATCCTTGACCTGGTTATTACTAACATGGGTGACCATTGCTCTACACCAGTAGTAAACTCCTCCCTGGCCAGATCTGACCATAAACTAATCACTATGGAAATCCACATCTCACCCACACCCCCCCACAAAGGAAACCATCTTGAAAAAACTTCTCCAAAGTTGACTTTGGGCTCCTAAAACAGAGGTGGCTAACTTCACGGCACCCATGCCAATGGAAAATAGCTGCATGTCTGCCAAATCATACACCAATGTAATGTACGAACATGTGCAGAAATGCATGGAACTAGCCATACACAACAGAACCAAGATGCTCTCCTCCAAAAAAATGAAGCCAATCTGGTGGTCCTCTGCCATTAATAAGCTCTACTACAGAAGGAAGAACCTGTTGCAGAAAAAAGTGAAGTCCCAAGACTGGAAAAACTTCCTTATTAGCGTCAACAAAAAGTTGAGATCCCTCATCAAATCATCTAAAGCTAACTATGAAGGCATAATTGCGGTAGACACTGAAAACAATCACAAAGTCTCTATAGTTATATCAAGAGCCTCCACGGCAAACCCAAATTTGCTCTGAGTCATTGCACAATGGTACCTCCTATACTGAGCCAACAGATATTGCCAACATACTGGCCAACAGATTCAGTGCCAGCTTTAGCCCCCCCCCTCTAAAGGACCAATCACAATACCGGAAGAATGCCAGGCAGCCAGCATTACTGCAGCACAGGTTAAAGCTGCATTGCCCAAGGCCAAGAATACAGCTTCCATGGGATCTAATAATATCCCTGGCTGTGTTCTACATGAACTACAAAGCGAACTGGCACTACATCTGTGTGCCCTGTTTAGTCACAGCCTCACCTCAGGCTTTATCCCTACCGAATGTGCACTGCTACAGTCATCCCTCTCCAAAAAGGGGGAGCAACTACAGACCCTGGGAATTATTTCCCCATTAGCTCGACGAGTCTGATATGTAAAGCTATGGAGTGCATCATCATGGACCCGATTAACAAAGATATAGGAAATCTCCAAACTCTAGACCCCACGCAATTTGGCTTTATGAAAGGGAGATCATGCCGGCTCAACCTAGGTGACTTCTTTGAGTTAGTCACCAGGGCTGTGGATGAAGGTAAGGCAGTGCATACAGCCTACCACAATCTGGCTAAGGCCTTTGATACCATTCCTTACTCGGGAATTATTGATAATCTCACCAAACTAGGCATCAACCCCTATATCAATAGATGGGTTGCAAATTGGATCACAGATAGAACACACAGGGTGAAAGTAGTAGACTCCAAGTCAGACTGCTGACCAGTCATGAGTGGAGTCCCACAGGATTGGTCCTGGGTCCTCTCCTGTTTGGCATGTACTTCTCAGAAGTCCAGGCCAACACAAAGTGACTCTGGCTGACCAAGTATGCAGATGACTGCAAGCTGGGAGACATTATTAGCTCCCCAAGTGATGCAGACATCCTACAGAAAGGCCTCACTGAGACCAATGACTGGTGTCGAAACAATGGCCTTAAGCTTAATGCCAAAAAATGTGTCGTCATCCCCTCTGGTAAAAACTCAGTTCCCACTAATTACCACATCGATGGGAGCCCACTGAACACTGAAGGTGCTATAAGAGATCTGGGGATGCAGGTTAACAGCGATCTCTCCTTCGACCACCACGTTGCCACTGTGGTCAGAAAGTCCTTCTATGTAGCACATCTCATTACCAAGGGTTTTGCATCCAGGAAGAAAGAAGTCATCATCTCTCTAATCTTCCCTTATTAGACCAATCATTGAGTATAATACCCCATTTGGCATGTACCTCACTAGACACCTGCAACAGCTGGAGAGGCCACAGAAGTACCTCACGAACAGGATCCTAGGCATTAAACACATGTCCTACACGGACAGACTCAAAAACCCCAGCTATTCTCTGTCTCATATCACCTACTTAGAGGCGATCTTTGCTTGACTTACAAAGCCATGTCTGACCCAGCTCTGTTAGAAATGCTACATCTAAAGAAATCCCAATCCTTCCACACCACATGTTCCAGAGACCTCAACCTCATTACCACAATCAACAAAACATGCTGGAGGGACAGGTTCCTCACCCAGAGACTACCCATGTTCTGGAATCGACTTCCCATATATGTGAAGCAGATGGCTTATGGTTAAGGTCTTCAGCTCCCATGCACAAGGTACACGGTTTGATCCTGACCTCCGACCAATGCCTGTTTGGAGTTTGCATGTTCTCCCTATTTCTCTGTGGGGTTTGTCCCATGTCCGAAAAACATGGCGAGGGTTTCCATCTCAAACTCACCAATGAATGGAGCTGTGGGCAGCAGCACAGACTCTACATGGTGCCCTATAGGGGGAAGAGTTGTACAGACCAACCACTTTGGGCATCTACTGTGGTGCGCAGTATCCTCAAGATAGGAGAAGATGGATCACAGACTGCATGCCCTGGCAGGGCTAGCCACTCGACGGTGTAAAATATGGCTCTAGGTGATTCGGTCATGTCAACTAATGTCGCCAAAAATGGGTATGGGTAGTTACCGGTGATAAGTGGGTTGAGGACCCGGCCTACTCTGACCCATGCCAGGGACCCGTGCTAATGGTGGGAGGGGTATATGTGTCCCTATTGGCCAGTGTGTGCCCGCCATAAAGCCCAGCAGCCCTGGGTCAATAAGGGTTACCTGGGATAGCTCTGTTGAGCGAAACCTGGACGTAAAACCAACCAACCTGCCAAACATGAACTGAGAATTGTTACGCTTAATGTAGGTTCACTGCCAGGATGCAGCTTGGAAGTGGATGACATGATGACGATACAGAAGAGGCTGGACATCCTATGTATCCAGGAGACAAGATGGAAGGGCAGTGCAGCAAAGCCACTTGGCTTGGGATTCAGAGTCTACTACTCAGGTGGAGGGCAGGCTAGAAATGGTGTAGGAACTGTGGTGAGAGAGAGGCTTCAGAAGGCAGTAAGGGAAATCATCAGAATTAATGACAGGCTTATGGCAGTCAGACTCCAGTGTAATGATAGGGCAGTATTCATAATCTCAGCCTATGCCCCACAGCAGGGTTGTGATAGTGAAGAAAAGAGTGCCTTCAGACAGCAGTTGCAGGACCTACTAGACAAAGTAGGGCAACATGAACTGGTGTTGATAATGGGTGACTTGAATGGACATATTGGGACAGACAGAACAGGATATGAGGACTGCCTGGGTCCACATGGGTGGGGCAACAAGAATAAAGAAGGAGAAGACATTCTAGACTTCTGTTTGGCAAATGACTTGATAGTAGCCAACACATGGTTCAGAAAGAGAGAAAGTCACAAGATCACATACAAGACTAGTCAATATGCAAGTCAGGTAGACTTCCTCCTAGTGAGTAAAAGGCACTGGGGTAGAATCCATGATTGCAAAGTCATCCCCAGTGAAACAGTAGGCCCACAGCATAAACCATTAGTTGCCACAATCAGTTGCAAGCACTGGTCAGAGAAGGCTCTAAGGTTAACAGCAACCAGGTTAAATACCTGGAAGTTGACTGGAGAGAAAGTACAACAGTTCCAGGAATTACTCAGGACTCTAGCACCCCAAGAAGAGGAGGAAATAGATGGAGTTGAAGAAGAATGGCAGTGCCTAAAAACAGCATGTGTTAGTACTACAGAAAAGATATGTGGCTGAGCCAGGTATGGAAATAAGGTACATAAGGAAAGCTGGTGGTGGAATGCAAAAGTCCAGGAAGTCATCAAAAGAAAAAAGGAGTGCAGGAAGAAGTGGGAGACAGAAAAGACTGACCAGTCTAGGAAGGACTACTGGTTGGCTAACAAAGAAACTAAGAAAGAAGCTGCAATAGCAAAGAATAGGGCATTGGATTCACTGTACCAACTTCTGGAAAGTAACTCAGTAAGGGGCACAAATAAACTATATCAGGCTGCAAGGCAAGACAGAAAGATAAAAAAGATAGTCAGACACCCTTCATAAGTGATGCCAGCAAAAACCTACTCACCAGCCCAGAGGACATCAAATGCAAGATGTAAGGAGTATTTCCAGCAGCTTCTGAATGAAGATAACCCCACAGAAGCTGTACTGCCCCAGAAACAGCCTACAATGAGAGAAGAAGAGGAGCCCACCCTGGAAGAAGTAAGAACAGCACTAAGGAAGATGAAGTCAGGGAAAGCAGCAGGCTTAGATGAGGTCACAGCAGATATGATAAAGATGCTGGGTGAGATAGGGGAGATATAGCTCCTGAGGGTACTAATAGCAGTGTGGAGAGAAAGGTGTATCCCAGATGACGAGAATAATCATACTCATGCCAGTGTACAAGAACAAAGTGGACATCCACAACTGTGGGCAATGCAGAGGCATCAAACTCCTATCACACTGCATGAAAGTTCTGGAGAGGGTGATTGATAAATGGATATGCAGAGTAGTAGAATGTAAGATGGGAGATGAGCAGTTTGGAATCAGATCAGGATGCATCACAATTGACCCGATGTTTGCATTGAGACAGATACTTGAGAAGAAGCTACAGATGAGGAGAGAGTCCAACTGGGCATTCCTAGACTTGGAGAAAGCATATGACAAGGTCCCAAGAAAGCAGATCTGGGCAGTACTACAGCAGTCCCAGAAACATTGGTAGAATTAGTGCAGGCTATGTACTCAAGTACGTATAATGTTCGGCCTCGGAGAGGGGTTCCCAGTGGGTCTGGATGTACATCACGTTTCAGCTCTGAGCCCACTGCTATTCATACTGGTGATGGACTACATTAGCAAACAGGTTGGAGGGGACAGATCAGCAAAGCTGCTGTATGCAGACGATGTGGCAGTACAAGCAGACTCTGAGCTAGAACTTCAGCAAAGGAGAATGGAATGCAAATCTGAAGGCACATGGGATGAAACTAAGCACAGATAAGATGGTGGTAATGGCAGCAAATTGGGGAAATTAGAAGGTGTGTACTAGGCAAATTGCCCTGGAGCCTTTACAAGCCTAGCCCATAGAAGTGCCCTGGCATCGTGCTGCCTGACATTAGCTCCCAGTGCAAGAAGACAGTGGAACAGGTAAACAGCTTCAAGTATCTAGGAGGAGTAGTTGAGGAGAAGGGTAGTCTGAATGAAGAGGTCAAAGCTAGAATCAGAGGGCCTGCAGCCAACTGGCATAGAGTATCAGGTGTAGTCTATGACAGAAGAATGCCAAGGAAGCTGAAAAGTAAGGTTTATGAGACAGTGGTGCGACCAGTACTACAGTATGGTACAGAAACCTGGGCAGTAAAGGCAGAACAATTGAAGAAGCTAGAGGTTATGGAAATGAAGTGCCTGAGAAAGGTGATAGGATGCACACTGTGGGACAGACGAAGAAATAAGGACATAAGAGCAGAAGCCAAAGTAGCTCCAATTGCAGAAAAGATCAAAGAGAACAGATTACGGTGATTTGGGCATATGTTTAGAAAAGCAGAAGACAATCTGGTGAGGAAGATTTGGGACAGACAGGAAGAAGGTAAGAGGAAGTGAGGACGTCCAGCAAAGAGGTGGATTGATTATGTGAAAGAAGATCTGCGACAGTCAGGCATGAGTGTTTAAGAAGGCAGGAGATGCTCACAGGTCTTATTTAGACCTAATACAGGCACTCACCATCCAGCCAAATAGTCTATTCATGGGAGACTTCAACTACTCCTCTATAGACTGTGAAAACTGCATTTCCTCCGACTCACAGGCACATTTCCTGTACTTTAAGAACATGAACACCCTGGACCAGGGTCTGCAAACAGAGTTTAAACATACTGAACCTAGTACTCACCAACATGGGAGAGCATTGCATCCTCCCCTTTGTCATGTCCATATTGAGGAGGTTGGGTCACAAAGCTGTTTCCACTGAAAGTAAAATCAACCTGGAAAATCCAACTAAGCCCATAACAGTTAGGAGTTGTTCTAAAGCAAACTATATCCTATTAAGTTGTAGTTTGTCAAAATTCAAGGCTTCCCCAAACTCCAAGAAACCCTGTGTAAACATATAAATGGGTGCATTAAGACTACCATACCAACCAGAAGTAAGTCCAAATCTAACACCAAAAACAACCCCCCACTGGTGGAATCCTTACCTTAACAGGGCATGTAACAAAAGAAAATTCATTGCCAAAATCAGAAAGAGCAACTCTCAGAGAGATGAGCTGTCTGATTCAACTAAAGAAACTAAGAGGTCTAATAAAGTCCAACAAGGCTAATTACGAGGTCAGGATAGCCTCCCAGGCTAAGGGCAATCACAAGGATCTTTTTCAGCTACGTCAAGAACCTTACCTCATTCCATCCAATGGAGCCCTAGAAGTTTGCACTGTAACTTCCAGTGGGTAAATCTTAAGCTTTCTGATAGAATGAAATGATGTCCTCCATTTCAAACAAATGTTCATCTTTCTGGAACCATAGGGGCTACTAAAGAAGTGTTAATGGGCAAACTCTTCTGCACAAACTATATTTATAGTGGCAGTATTCTTTACGTTCTTGGTCATGAATGGATTTTATAAGTCACAGTAAACACAGTAACTAAGTTTGTAGTATTTTGTAAACACCTTAAAATATCTCAACATCCACTTAAGTTACACACATACTATCAGAAGCATTTTGTTCACCCAGATGAGAGCTTTCATATGAGGCTAAGCAGTTATATCTGTGCTACTTGGTTGCTGAGATATTTAGAAAACCAGTAGAGATGGTTTATGAGGAAGGGCAAATAATCCCTCTGGTCCTAGAATTATCTGTTATGCAGAGACACTATCTTAGTCAAGTTGTCTCCATTATCCCCTTTTTTGCTTGCATTAACAGAATTGTAATCGTGCAATACAAATGCATTGATAGAACGAACGCAGAATAGTGGGTTTATGATTATCCTCTTGACTCTTTCAGTCTGTTTTGCTTGCCGGGTGTCTTTCCAAATGTTTAAAAGCTGAAGTGTCTCCATATGTTTGATCCATAGAAGGGTGCGTATTTGTTCTTTGAATTTATCTGATGAAGTTCTGGTATTGTTGGTGGGATGAAATCCTGTACTACTGGTTTTAAGGATAATTTTCTAAATAAACCTGTGTTTTCTACATCCAGCTGCCTATTTGTTTTTTGATGGAGTCTGCTGTCTTTTGCTGTTGCATATTTAGAAAAACATGACATTTATGATAATATAAAAAATATTTTATGAACAGCAATTAATTTATCTTTACCTGCACGAACTAGAGGTCAGATATCAATACAGTTTTGCTTGCCACTGTGTAATCTTTAAGATGTAATTTGTTAATACTTTGCTTGTTGTATGGTTTTGGAATTATTAATGCAAATATGAGCAAGCAATATTTTATACCTTGAGTCAGTAGGATGAAACTGCAGAAACATCTGGAGGCATCTTCCAGCTGTAATGAGTTCAAGCTAACACTCAACAGTGTATAGAACTGCTTGTAAATAGCACTACTTTCACTGACCGGTGTGACAGTGAATCTACTGACTGATAAATTTAGTTCTAACTTCACCCTCCACCTCCCCAAAATCCCTTCTAGTATATCTTCCCCCCAACCATCAATGGGTAGCAAGTCCTGGCAGTGGCCACTAAAGCCAAAAACACTACTTCACTGGGGCCTGACAGTATCACTGGTTGCATCGTAAACAGCTTAAAACATGACGTAACAGGAACACTTGAGGCACTTTTGAACTACAGTCTCAAGACAGGTTATGTGCCAGGTGAGTGGAGTGCCAAACGGTCATCCCTCTTCATAAGGGTGAACCATCAGCTGATCCAGCAACTACAACCCTTCAGTCTGACAAGTTTAATGTGCATGCATTATCATGGAAATGATCGATAAAGACATTGGCAGCCTACAGACAATGGACTCATCCCAGTTTGGTTCTGTTAAGGGAAGGTCTTGCCTACTCAACCTGATAAGTTTTTCAAGAGGGTCACCAAGTCTGTTGATGAGGGGAAAACTGTGCATACTGCTTAACTTGACCTGGTCAAGACATTCAGTACAGTACCACACTCAGGTAGTATTGACAAACACTTAGAACTAGGCATAAATCCTTACATAGCTCACTGGATTGCTAGCTGGCTCATAGACAGGACTCAAGAAGTCAGAATCTTTGCTACCACCTCCACCAGGAGACCAGTCACCAGTGGAGTACCCCATGGCTCTGTGTTGGCCCTGACCCTGTTTGTCATCTATTTCTCAGAAGTCAAGGCTGTCAAAAGCCTCTGTATCACCAAGTTTGCAGATGACTGTCAACTGGGAGTTACCTTCGATTCCCCCCACAACACCATCATCATACAAGAGGGTCTAATGCTAGCAAATGACTAGTGCCAAAACCACAGATTAAAACTCAATACAAAGAAATGTATTATAGTATACTTTGGGAAATTGTCCACATAAGCTAATTACTCCATTGATAAAACACCCTTAAGAGCTGACCTGGTAGTTATGGAACTGGGAACATAAATAGACAGTAATCTGGCCTTCAACTAATACATAGCGAAGACATCAAGAAAATTATTCTGTGTAGCCCAACTTATAAGTAAGACTATGGCATTCAGGTCCAAAGAGGTTATAGTACCACTGTACTCATCACTTATCAGACCCTTCACTGAGTACAATGCCCCCTTTATCATGTATCTAAGCAGACACTAGTTCCTTACCAGGAAAATCCAGGGTAAGAATAGCCTGTCCTACACTGATCGCCTTAAGGCCCTATCTCTGTACTCAGGCCCCTACAGATTTGTGAGAGACAATCTATGCCTTACATATAAGGCATCCTCAAATCCAGCTCTAATTGATTTCTTGCACATCCACAAAACTTACACCACCAGAAACACTAGATCCAAGGACCTGAACTTTGCCTGCAACATAACTAGAACATGATGGAAAGACCAATATGTCTCAAAGAATCCCCACACTATGGAATAAGCTCCCTATCCACATAAAGCAAAGTTCATCCCGGACCCTTTTCAAACAAAACCTTGATCACTGGATGGGAAATCGCAGATTCCTCTTCAGTCAGGCCTCTATGTCTCTGATGGACAAAAGTCAACAGCAAGTAAATCAATCTCCAGCTAGCATAACCTCACCACCACCACAAACACACACTCCATAGCTACCTCCCTACGAACATACCCCACCATATAGGTGTCCAAGGTAATCTGAGAGAAAAACAGGTTGTGTTGCATGGCTAGGCTTATAAAGACCCTGGTGGTCATTAGCCTAGTATAAACCTATAAGGCTGAAACAACATTTGGAAAATTAAAGGATATATTCTGTTCTCAGCCAATACTTATTGCACCTAATTTAAAGGGGGAACTTTTTGTGCAAACTGGTACATCAGAAAATGCATACAGGTTCAGGGACAGAAGCCCTCTGTTTTCTTTGTTAGTAGAACAAATTCTCATAACAGATAATGTGTACAGTTATAGAGAAGAAAAGTCCAGCAATAAAGCAACTCTGGATAACTGTAGGGTATTAACAACAAGTCAAGATGAATAATTCAAGCAGCAACACCTTCACAAAAAAACAGTAAACCAAAATGAGGTGTAGTGGTATATCTAAAAGAATTTCACATTGTCTTCTTCTCCACTTCTCATTGTTTAATAAAACCAAACTAAATGTTCGCTACATCCAAAATATCAAATAAAATAAAATGAAGGGACACTAGGTTAAGTGCTTTCATCATCTGCAGAGGTGGACACAATATGAACACTCTCGAGTACAAAGAACTTTGGCTGTTGTTGTTGAATGCCAAAATGCCCCCTTTTCTCAATGAAACTGCTTCACTAAAGAGTACTCTGTATATAAGAACAGCTAAAATTATGAAATGCATCTTCTTTTTGAACATAAATATTTATATGTGTGTGTGTGTGTGTGTGTGTGTGTATTTATTTGTATTGGTACACATATATTAGCCATAGGCAGGGAATGGGCATGTTAGATATAGTTGTTCAAGGTCAGATTTTATATTTATTTACTTATACAGGATGTACGTATGATTGGGTTATTTATTATGGAATTCTTAACATCTTTTTGATGAGTTTTTAGTGAAGGTACTTACTTATATTTATTGATGTAAGAATTCTTTAGGCATGGTAATGTGAGCTCAGAGTGAAATGAAAAGTGAAATAGAAGTGAGACTACACCGGATGTTGGCGCTGTCCGGCACCTGACTGCTGCCAAATTATGAGTCAGTGAGAGAAGGTAACCTGCTTTGTTCAGATTCTTGCTTTGTTATACAATGCTTTACTGCTTGCATGAGGGTGTTAGTGGGATTATAATTCTACAAACACAATGTGGAAACTGTGCAGCACAACACCATAGTTTTGGACAGTGTAATCTGTAAGTAAAGTAAATTAAAAGGATATCTTTTAAAAAGATTAACTCTGTTCCCATAAAAAGTTAGCAGCACGTTTGGAAGTAGAGGTCTATAACTCTAACTATTGTCATAAGTGATTTGTGGCTCCTCCCTTAAATTCCACATTTTCTAAAAAAACAAATCCTATCATTGCCTTTGCTTTTTGGAATATTTCTTAAATCAGGTTATTGGAAGTTTTGCCATAATAGCATTACAGGTGTGCATTTTACAATCACTCTATACAAGATAAGCTATTGTGAGCCAATGAAAAAGGCATTTAAGCGCACCAATGGAAAAACAGGGAGCATTCCAAAGACCCAGTGAGAACATTCAGCTACACAGCCACCAGTGTGCAGTGCTTTGACCAGTCATCACTGTGCAATACCAGATTAGTGGTGAAAGTGAAGAAATAATGTCCATGAAAGAAGAAACTTGTGCAAGAGATGTAAAAATAAAAGGATGTATGAATAATACTAGACTGTCCAGATTTTCAACTCCTATTTTTCTTTTTGGTCTGTTCTTCATTAATTTTTTTTTTTATTTTCTGGCAAATAACTGATTATTGAAATAACTAAATATTGACATACATTTATGTTTCAGACTTCCAGTCCTTCAGAAAATGCAAGCTAACACAGACCCAATTATTCTACCAATTCTCTAAGTTTAAAAGAGCAGTATTTAAAATCTTATGGCAGTCTCTTTCCCCAAATGATTCCCGTTTATAACATACTATAGAGATGTCTTTTATAGTGGATTTTAGATTTAGGCTGTTTTTACTCTGCCAAGTATATGCATATACCAACTCTAGCTTGTGCAGACTTTGACAAACTACTGAAGGAGTCATTGAGGGAAATGTTTCATACTGATGTCAATGAAGCATCTGTGCAGACATGGCAAACTACTGAAGGGATTGCTGGAGAAATTTTTCATTTGCTTGTGCAGAAATGAATATACAACTGATAAGGTCCTTGAGGGAAATTTGTCATTTTGACATCCAACTGATGGTGCAGAAAAGAATATACTAATGGAGAGGTCATTAGGGAAATATTTCATTTTGGAGACAGTCAAGCTCTTGTGCAGACATAGGTATACTACTGAAGTAGTCTTTGGGGAAATGTTTCATTCTGGAGTCAGCCAAGAGCTTGTGCAGACATGGACAAACTATTGAAGAGATCCTTAGGTGAAACATTTCATGTTGGTTGTAGTGAAGTGCTTTTGCTGGCATGGCCAAACTAATGAAAGGGTCCTGAGGTAAAATGTTTTATGTTGGTGCAAGTGAAGTGCTTCTGCAGACATAGTCAAACTTCTGAGGGGGGTCGTTGGGGAAAGCATTTCATTTTGGGCAGTTAGGTGCTTGTTCAGACATGTCAACTTGTCTTTTGAGGAAACATTTCATTTCACTGTCAGCCAAGTACTTGTGTAGACTGATGAGTTATTGAAGTGAAACTTCTTTAGGCATGGTAGTGGAAGTTTGGAGTGAACCAAAAAAGTGAAACGGAAGTGAGAGACCACTGGACAGTGGCGTTTTTCAGCACCCAGCTGCTGCCGAACCATTAGTCAGTGAGGGGGGGTAACCTGATTTGTGCATATTATGGAGTGTTGCCCCCTCTTACAATTAACAGGTGAGAGAAACTGCAATTTGTCTTGCATTTTCTATACTTATAAGCTACTATACAGTATGATAAATCTGAAAGAGAAACAGATGTAGCCTGTTTGAGGAGGACAAATACACATGATCATCATATGGATGTTTCACAAAGCCATGTCCATATTTCAGTGTGAGAATCCTGTATCATACAGACACATACACACACACACACACACACACACACACACACACACACACACACACACACACACACACTTACACATCATTAGGAGAAAGGGAATCTGCGTCCTCCTCCAGGATAGTCTGGAAATAGGTAGCCAATTTCTAACTCTTGCTAATTCTGAAGCATAGGCTTCATTCTTCACCTAGGGAAAAACAAATACCGAATCCTGTCTGAGGAGGACAAATATACAGGATCATAGTATGGATATTTCACAAAGCCGTGCCCATAGTTCAGTGTGAGAATTCTGTATCACACACACACCATGCATTATTAGGAGAAAGGAACTCTGCATCATCTTCCAGGCCAGTCTAGAAATAGGAAGCCATTTTCTAACTCTTGGTGATACTGAAGCATCAGCGTGCATGCACACGTACCCACACACAGACCACACATCATTATCAGAAAGGAACTCTGTGTCATATTTCAGGCCAGTCTAGAAATAGGTAGTCAGTTTCTAACTCTTGCTGATAATATTTCAGTGTGAGAATCATGTAACACACACACACACACACACACACACACACACACACACACACTTCGGAAAAAGGAACTCTGCATCATCTTCCATGCCAGTCTAGAAATAGGTAGCCAGTATTTAACTCTTGCTGATACTGAAGCATCGACTTCAGCCTTCACCTGGGAAAAAGATTAACACAAATGATTGCATTACACCCCTTAAGCCACAGTGGTGCAGCGGTTAGTGTTGTCGCCTCACAGCAAGAGGTTCTCCCATTCGATTCTCGGCTGGAGTGCCTTCTGTGTGGAGTCTGAATGTCCTCCCAGCGGCCGAGTGATGTTAAAGACATGCAGGTAGGTGCGAGTGTGAATGGGCGTGTCTTCGTTGAAGGTTGGGTATCAAGCTGGCAACTCGACACTGTAAAATCCACTGCCAATCATGAGTGGAGCGGAGTTCCATTGTGGCGACCCCTAACAGGGAAAAGCCAAGAGACTTTTTTATTGAATTACACCCCTCCAGAGCTACAAAATGCAAGACAAATTGCACTTCCCCTCACCTGCTAATTGCAGGAGGGGGCATCACTCTGCACAAAGCAGGTGTACTATATTGCTCACACTGTTTCCTCATGTCTGCATGCATATGTGTGTTTGTGTGTGTTTGCAGATTATTGTGAGTTGGAAGAATATACTAGAATACACAACACAGAAATACACATGTACTTAAACACAAAAATACATGACGGGTTTGATGGTGTTTTGAAGCAGGTTACAATCTTTTAGGATAAAAGCAAGGACATTGGGTTCTTGCAGTAAGGACCTTGATGGATTGGGACCTTAAAAAGTGCATCTCAATGTCTGCTGTGCTGCTCATTGGTAGCACTTGCGGTCCCTGAATACTGAAGTTTCATTTCTACAATGCATGGCCACCACACACATTCTTTTTTATTAATTTTATCTACCTGTTTACTCATGACTTTTTTACATTCCGGTTGTTTATCAATGAATTGTTTACTTTTTAGAGAGGTATTTTTAAAGAGTGTATTTTATGAATGTTTTTATGCTTTCATACATTTGGCAGTTTATATACATACACAGTTTTGTGATGAACACACAATTGTTATCTTTTAATTTCAATTTACTAAATGATTATTTTGCAGGTTGCTTTTGAACTTGCAGTTTGACCTTGATGTTATATAAGACTGTTTCCTTTGTAGATTCACTAGGTTCTGAAGAAGTCTATGCTGAATTTCACATGATGAAAGTGCTTAACCTAGTGTCCTTTCATTTTATTTTAGTCAATATTTTAGATGTAGTGAACATTTAATTTTATTAAAGAAAAACTCCACCATCTCCTGAAGTTTAACTCAACTCTTAGATTGCTTTTCTGTCTATAATATGATTCCAGTACTACCTGAAACCTGCTTGTACTTTATAAAACTTTCATTTCCTCACTTTGGCATCAAAGGAAGAGAAAGTCTATCCACTTTTTTTTTAAGTTTAACTTCTCATGTAATTTGCAGAGAAATTTGTCTATACTTGCATGACATACCACATACATAGAGAAATTTGTAGTCAGGAGCTCAGCTGCTGGAAACAAGACAGAGAGGCATGAAACTGTTTTCTATTGTCTTGACTGCAAAGAGAGAAAGATAACTTTCACTGATCAACAGCTGCTTCTAATGTAGCCATGCCTTTTATAGCAAAAGGAAGCAATTAGATCAGTCAATGGTTCAAAGGTAGTTGTCACCTCTTTTGACAAATTTTCATACGTAGCATCACAGTATTGAAATGCTAAGCTTTAAACTTTAAAATGTGTGTAGTTTATACTACTTTACATTTTAAGATGACTTAAATGTAGTATTAAAGATGTCTGTGACATTTAGAGAAAAGTCAGAAAATGTTTTTACTTGTAAACACTGTTTATAAGTAAAAACATTTTCTGACTTTTCTCTAAATGTCACAGACATCTTTAATACTACATTTAAACACATTTACCAAAGTGTAGGGGGAGGGGCTATCAATTCACCTAGGACTACAAAAAAGATACTTTGAACAAAGGACTGCAGTTTAGGAACTGTTTTGGTTGTAGCTGTATAATTCCTTAGTATACTGTAAAACAAGCCCTGAGACACACACAAATGAGGGCCATTCAAGAAATAAAAGAAGCAGTCCTGTTACAGACAGTATAAGATGACAGCAATTGACACTAATCCCATTATATAACAATGGCATGGGAATATACCACTACTTCCTTATGTCTACCCTGACTCATATAAAGCAGACTTGAAATGGATTATGGGAAAGAGAAAGGCTGGAAGAAAAATAAGATAAGATCACATTGATATATCAAGCCCCATTGAATGACATTTTGCAGAAAACATATTAAAATTCTATAAGCAGAAGTCAGAGTGATTTTGAGGTGTTAAAATAACTCAGAAAACAGAGCTAGAGTGAAAAATAGATTGTTTTAGTTTTAAGGTGGAGTTTTCCTTTAAACATTGACAAGTGGGGAAAAAGACATTGTGGGATTCATTCAGACATCCCACTACACCTCATTTTGGTTGATTGTAGGACATTATCTGAGTGATTATAGTGAGCATTCAACCTTGTATAAGTGCAGGTTTGGAATACCAGGTTACATTGTTAGATGAGAGCTAGTATTCTCCATATATTAAACCTTGAAGCATTAAGCTCCACAGCTATGGAAAGAACTATTCTTTTGTTCATTTAAGCAAGAGGGTGTGGCAAATGCAGTGTACATAAGTCAACTATAGAAGATAAAAAGAACAATTCAACACTGTGTTCCTTATGATAAGTGAGAAGCCATTGCCTACAGTGTTTGGTTCTATTAATTCAATGATGTTTCTTTCTTTGCTGATTGGTAGACTTAGAACACTCTCCTGGTACTTTCCCTATAAACTTTTATCTTTCTGGAATGATAGTAGTTCCAAGAAAAGAATTTAAAAATAAAATTTTATGAAGTTTAGAACGGAAAATGTACTTTATTTCTGTAGCTGTCTTCCTCATAACATGTGCTGCTTTAAACTGCCTAACATCTTAGTTATATCATTCAGATTAGCTGCATTTATATTTCAGTAGTCTTGAATATGTCCTCACTGCTCTTGTCTATTCCTGTTTTCCTGCTGTTGGACAATTACACACCCTTTATAACACAGTATTTCATGTGCAGCAAAACTAGGTGATCACAACAGGGTTTCAAATCATAATCAAGCTGACGTTATGTGTTCTAGACGTGGTTGCCAAGAATTTCACCTGACAAGTGAGTGAAGGAAAGCCTGAGTGGTGAATATTGACATCTATAGAGATGGTCTGCATGCCAGAATGAGGCTTGGGGAAATATACACACAGTGTGGGGAAATATATTGCAGTTTGAAGTAAACATGAATATTGAAATAGTGACAAACTGTGTATCTGAGCATCAAATTGTGCTGTGATTTGAAAATCAAAGCAATGCCAGAAACTGCTGGTACAAACCACATTTATTTATTTATTTATTAACATTTAATTACCGGGAAATTCTGACTAGAAAGGAAACCATTTTTTGCAGAGGCTCAGGGAGAAAAGCTCCAAAGTATTACAAAACATTTTAAGAATAATAAGTTTACATTCCTTAAAATAATACAAAAAAATACAGTTTACATAATTATACCAAATTAGACATGATCTAAAAACATTGGTTAAGAGTAGATACAAGTTATATAAACAATAATTTAATAGTTAGTGAAATTTTAGCCAGTTTATAGAGAAATTAAAGGTTTGTTTGTCTTTTTGGCTTTTGCTGGTTAGGGGTCGCTACAGCTAATGATTGGCAGTCGAATATTATGGTGCCGAGTTGCCAGCCCGATGCCCAACCTTCATACAAACAGGAACTACAATATGAAGTGAGAGAAAACAAGGGTTATGGTACATTTAGAGAGAAATCAATGAGAGAGAAAGTAATATAAGTAAGGAAGTGAGTGTAGAAGGGACAATAAGGAGAAGTGAGGTATGAATAGGCATTTTCCACATGAAACTAGATGACAGCAGGTAACTAATCAGACATGTGATGGAGTAGGTTATTGGCAAGTGCTGCATAGTAAACATCTGCTTTGTAACAGCCACACACTTGTATACATTCTGCTTTTGTGAAAGGGAAGGAAAGGAGACCACAGGAGTGTAGATAATAGGCAAACAGGAAGCAGAGGAATGAACAGAAGGGAAGCATAAGAAAAAAGCAGGAGGGGAAGGCAGGGCACCTTCTTTGTGGGAACATATATCTAATTTTTTATATATGGAGCCAAATGGATGATGGGAAGGATGGTATAAAAAAGGGGAAGGAACTGTGGGGAACAGTAGGCAGCCCTCCATACCAGTAGAACAGACCATACAAACAAGGATGAATGTGCACACAGTAAAAGTGGGAGATGCAGGGAGGATGGAGACAAACAGAGGGTGGTCAAATGGTGATGAGAAGGAGTGAACAACACAGAAGGGGTAGGTTGTGGCACAATAGGATTGGGGGTACACCTCAATATGGATAGGTTGGGGTATAGGTTGTGTACTAGCTGATGGCTGGCACAGAGGGATATCAATGTGACCCATCAGGTGGGAGATGGGTCAGGTGACTAGCACATAGGCCACACCCTCCTGTGGTGGCTTGATGGTAAGGGTCTGCTGGTTGAATACATCTACAATGCACTCTAGGAAAGGCATGGTAGCAACCAATCAGAAGGCCGATGCATTATTAGCTACCTCCCAAATATCCTGCAACACTGATGTTCCAGAGATTGAGCCAGACTACATGCAAGTTTGAACCGGCCTCCATTAAGGTACTCAGAACCGTTTCAGCAACCACAGACATAGTTATAGGTATGGCAGGGCCCTGCAGCAGCTGATATACCTATGATTGATTTGCATCATTATGATATACAGTAGGAAACCACAATGGAAAAGGTGACATAAGTGAAGATATTCTAAAAATGATACAACTAATATGGTGCAAGTCATTAGGTCATAAATCACCCTACTTCCGCAGTATCCAGGAGCAGCCAAGTCAGCTGGTTTTCTTTCTCTGCCCATGGTGAAAGAGGAAGGGATGGAGCAGCTGTCATAATGAGGTGTAGCTGAGGTACATACATCAGTGTAAAACTATACTTTTAAATGTATGTGCATGGTAGTAGGAGCTGGGAAATGTGCCTACATCTTCACAACCAACACAGACCCACATGGAAGTGACGATTAGCAGAATTGCTCACAATTAAATAGCCATGCAATACCCCATGGTATACAGCAGTGGCATGACATATAGACAATTAATAGACATGGCAAATATATAGTCTCTCACAGTAGCCCACCTGATATGCCATGGTATCTGTTAGAGGAAATGGCCTTTATTAAGAACACTGCTCTACACAATGGAAAACAGTTTAAAATTACAATTTGAAAAACAGTATAAATGATAAACATACGCTAAACCATTTGGTTTCCTGCTTAACCTCCACTTTCCACTGCCAGAAATATTCAGGGTGGCAGCAAGGCAAGTCATCATACCAGTGCTGGCATTGTTCTCCATTCCTGGAGAACGTGAAACTAAGCAGCCACCTTCTGAAATGGACCCACACAGCCACAAGCTGAACAAACTATGTAGGACTGTCTGAACTGACTTTGTAAGAAAAAGAGTATGATTGTGCCCTCGTTAACAGACTGGCAGGTGGTATTCTTGGTCCATTAGCACCAGCAGTCATTGTTGCTGGTCTGGTCAGGATAAAACAGACACGCAGTTGTGGGTTCAGTTCAAATAGCTTTATTACACAAATACATCAGGACTGAGGCTTTGTAACTTAAACTTAAACTTATAAACAGACTGACTACCACACTCATACATATTAACACTCCTGCTGTTCTCTCAAAATGGCACTGCTGCCTGCACATGCTCACTATTTATACCCTTATACTGCACTGAGCATACTCTTTTTACTGAGCTAGTCTTGGAACTTGCTAGAAAGCTATGGGACCTCCCATGGAAATCTGCAGGGGTTGCAGCTACCATGTGCTTAGGCCTGTTTTTGCTTCCATGTGCTGCATGCTGTTTATGTTTGCTCTAGAGGATGTTGAAACCATGCTTTTATCACTTGCAAGCATACTTGTGTGCCTTTCTGTGAACTCATGGCTTTGCTTAATGTTAAATCAGTAAAAACAAAAACACCAACCAGTAATAAAAAGGAAAGAAAGAAGTCTTCAGAGTCGAGTGCCACAAAAGGCTTTATATACAATAACACACACTGAGCGCTTTCATTCACAGGTAACAGGACTTCTTCAGAACAATACAAGTTCCAACAAACTGAATTTTTATTCCTGTGGGTGGCAGCCTCAAAGAATTAGTGAGATCATCACCTAATTAACTATCATAACCCCTCTCTATCACAAACAAGTGTCAGCTTTCAATATAACTGAACTTTGCACACAGCAAACTCTTTGAAATAATTGCACCGTAATAAAGCTCACACTCTACAAACACTTTGCACACTGAGATACTTTGAACAATTTTAGTTATACTTTGAATGGTTTTGGACAATACAAACTAGTAGTTTATACCCAAACATGGTATTTTACTAAAAACATGCATTTGCCATGGGTTTTGAGCTTAATTTGCTCTTGTATTGTATTTGTTATGCCCTTTTAATCTCTTATCATGCTCATTATATTTTTCTTGTGCCCGTTTTACTTCAAACATGCTTGTTATGCAAACCAAAGGTAATTCTGAGCCCCATATAAATATTTCTGCTAGTTTTATCAAATATAGTTTTGAACATTTTGTTTAATTAATAATGAGTTTTGTGCCTTTTGTTTGATTAATAATACGTTTTGTGCTACTCATTTGATTAATAATGCATTGTTTGCCTTACAAATGCTCCATTTCATTTTTTTTGCCAAATAAATCATTTGTGCACATTTTTTTGTTACCTTAAGTTTGTTTCTGGCCTTTTTTGTTTATCTGAGCTCCATTTCACTCAACCAGCTTAATCTGCCTTCACCTTCAACTCTGTACCTCATGGCTTGAATACGTTGCTGTCTTAATCCCACTTCTGACACCATGTCACTCGTCTGGTCAGGGTAAAACAGACAAGTGGTTGTGGGTTGACTTCAAACAGCTTTATTACACACAAATACATCAGGACTGAGGCTTTGTAACTTAAGATTAAGTAAATTATAAACAGACTGACTACCATACTCATAGATGTTAACACTCTGGCTGTTCTCTCAAAATGGCACTGTTTCCTGCACATGCTCACTATTTATATGCACGTGATTACATCTGGAAATGCTTCTTAAAGGTACATACACACACTCTGTTCTACAGCCATCATCCAAATATCATGTAAAATAAGATGGTTGCCAATGATTCATGCTGGAAAAATGAATTCTGAACCATGAGCAGCTTAGCCTAGAGCTGCCCTGAAGGGCTATGCATGCACATGATTATAGGCAGCTTGCACAAACCTTCAAGCATGGCATATCAACAATGTGCAGAGGAACCTAGCCATATGTGATGCTGCTTAGACCCTACACCATACATGGAACCTAACTTCATTAGAATATGTGCCATACAAACTGACATTTACTTATAGTTTAAGCAGAAGTAACACCAATTTACACACTAAACCACACAAAAAAGGACCAGCAACAGTACACCAGTATGAAGCACATTTATGTCTGCAGAGAAGCATCGTGAGACAGTTCTATAGAGATGCACAGTGTCCTGTAATAGTGTAGTGAGATATATTTCTCAGGTGCATTTTGTATGTGTGAATCTTTGCCTTGGAACAGGGTATAGGTATATATATAGTAATCTAAACTATGCTTATCTTCAACATATATTACAAAAAAAAAAATATATATATATATATATATATAGATATATATATATATATATATATATATATATGTGTGTGTGTGTGTGTGTGTGTGTGTGTATATTTTTTCTTTTTCTATTGTAGCTGTGGGAAGGCAGCCCACTATCAGGAATACCTATCCCTACACCATCCTGTATGCCCTAAACAGAAGTACAGAAGTGGTGTGCATATGCGCTAGGAATACCTGGAGTAGGTCTCACCTCCCCATATGTAACACCAGTATCACAGTCAATTAGCCCACTGTCAACTGTAACTCCCAATGGGCTCCCTACATATACAATCTCTGAAGCCTGCCATTTCCATCTATATCTCCATGGCCCTCATAGTGGCAGCCATCCCACCTGTATACATGAACATGCCTGCCCTACAACTGGTCTGGAAATTAGTGTAGTATCCCAGTGTCCATAGCATAGCACATCAGTGACACTTATCCCTGTCAAAACATGCAATGTTGAGAATAGGTATGGAAACCCACTGTTTGAAATTGCTAGCCTACAGTCCCCATCAGTCACTGGCCTTCACTTATATCTCTTCTTTCTGTACATGTCATCATGTCTTCAGGTAGGGGTGGACACATCTGGGGGACAATACAATACACCTGTGCACTGTCTCTTGGGGAAGGGGATTCTCACCAGCCACCATAGGATTACACCTGGGATATATTGGCAAATTAAATGAGTTCTGTTGGTGCTTGGAATTGCACAACACAGTAATGTTAGAGGGTTGTCACCATTATGATCAGTTGGGCTCATAAGAAGGCACATCACATTGTGTCAGAGAGGTCAAACTACCCATTGCAAGTCTAACTGATGAGGAGAAATGCCTAGTATCCCTGCATGCAAATGGTGAAGACAAAGGTTGATGGCCACATGATTTGGGAGTGGCCAACCCTCATGTGCCTCAGGGGGAGATGCAGTAGGTTACTAACCATACTGAATGTGTATCCAGTAGTAGTGTATATGCAAGATATAGGCAGGCCATATATTCATATAGATTTGTCAACTGTGCGGGCAGATAGGAATGGCAAGAGAAGTATGTGTCCATTGTATATCTCACATGCAGCATGGGCATTCAAATGCAATCTGTTCTGTCTTTTATTATATTTTCAGAGGATGGACCATTACTATGGTGACACATGTACACACTGGGTCAGGACAAGTGGCTGATGTCACCAAAGAAAAAGAGTTTGATAATAATGATGAGATCAAGTCACAGTCAGATGATACACTGCACTGTCTGTCTCTCTCCTGGGACATCCAGTCAAAGTTCAGGGAATATTTACAATTTCAATCATGCCTGAGCTAGAGGCTGTTTGTCATGAGCCATCACTGTCTCCATTGAGGGGGCTCTTCAATAATTAAGAGCAGCAGCAATACTCCCCCAGTGGCTGCAGCAGCAAAGGAGTGTAATGTTTCTAATGTAGGTACACGTGCTATTTGGTATTCGAGTAGGGGCTTCTAGTAATGTCCCATGTCATGGCATCAAGGCAGCAGTAGAGGTCAGCCAGCAGATGTACAGGACTATTATCCAGGCATAGACTGCTGCTACCAGTGCCATGATGAAGATGATTAATGTGTTGAGTGGCTTCCATGAGGATGGCATACAGCACAGCCAGTTCCTTGTTGAGGCAGTGGAGTCCAAGCATAATGCTATGGTAGTTTTCATGAGGACTATGATAGCACATGTGACTGCTGTGTTCATCTATATACAGAGAATAACAAGTGCTGCTGTCACTGCCCTGTCCAACCATGTTTTAAGTGATCAAGGGCGGATAAGTACATGGAGAGGCAATGTTATGAGCCCAAAGCAGGGTGCAGAGTCTGCTTCTGTAGGTCTAGGATTATCTCACTCCATCATCCACATTATGGGTAGAGATGCATGCCAACCCCCAGGGGCAGAGCATCTCACTAGTGGGCACCATACAGGTCCTGTTTTCACAGTAATGCACTCATTTTCTCTCTCTCTCTTGTGGAGTTTTTACTCCTGCCATATCAAGCTAGTGCAGTGGCTTCAGATTAGTCATATGGTGGTATCCTCTCCCAGTCAGGGTTCCATACTGCCACTCCCTCCCTCTCAGCAGAGAACTCTGTCTATGACACACAGGATTCCTTAGCACAAGACCCCTGTCTCTACCTTCAGTGCATGGGCAGACACATAAGTTGTGATGTCAGCCATATATCATTGTTTCCCTTGGTTTCTATGTAGTTAACAATGACTGACTTACTCTGTGCTACCTTCTGTATGGTACATTAGTCAATGTCTGATGCAAGCTATGCATTACCCAGCATATTCCTTAACTAACACTGCATGAATAATGTTTGTTCTATGTGCCATCATGCTGTGGCTGTGTGCTGGTCGAAAACCCAAAGCACTGAAAAAACACTGCTTCAACTGGACTGAAATATGCTGCACTCATTGGTAATCAGAACGGTGTAGTTATTCTTTGCTCTTAGTCACACTAGCATCTCTAGATGTTTTTGGTGTGTTGGCTGTTGCAGGCAGTTGCCGAAGTGGACCTGGAAGTTCCTGGATAAGATGGCTTGTCTGCATGCATCCTAGTAGTCATACTATGTATAATACAACAATTCTACAAACATTTTGTAGGCTGTTGCAGGGATATGCTGCAGTGACCACCAGATGTTTCCAAACAATTCAACCTGGCCTTCAGGAGATCAAACACAAGCTGTGTGATGTTTCTAGTTTACTAAAGGGCAGTGTTATGCTATAGGTCTGCCATGCTGTGTAGGTTTCATAGGGACATTGTCAACCATAGTGCCAATGCATACCTGGCATCACCTAAAACATATTGGAAATACTTGGGGATGGCACATTTGCCCACACTGTCTTTGGCTCTGTATATGTTTGATAAGCAGAGTACCTATGCTTTATAGCCAGGTGGCCAGGTAGAATTTCACTTGTATGAAACAGTGATATGGGTGACCTGTATGTTAGTTGTATGAATCATGGGTACTGCTAGGGTGCTGGCACATACATTGGTTATTAAGCCCTGTGCACTGCACACTGCCTAGCAATTGATAGACAAGTATCTCTTCTTATTGCAAATAATACAGTCCACGGACACCAGGTAGGGCTTTTATTGTCATAGGTTTTATAGGAATTTCAAGGTTATTTAGTCCAATGACCATGTATGATTTGCCAATACCCACCCTCAGGCATTATCTCCTTTGTCAAGGAGGGAGTGACAACAGCTGTAGTAGTTAATTCATTCAAGCTAGACACTGAGTCAGGTTGAATGTAGGCCTAATATATCTTAAACAATATACTGCCTTACAATCTAAGAGTTATAACTTGGGATTCCCTGCCTTTTCACCCCTCCATTTGAAGAATGTCTTGGCAGTAATGGAACCTGTCTTAAACATAGACTGTAACTCCTCTAGTTTTCTTTCTTTATTTATTTATTTATTTTATTTTACATTTGTTGACCAGGCTAGTCTAACTGGATATATGTCCATTTTCAGTAGAGGCCTGGGAAGAAAAGCTCCAAGCATGAACAGTGACAAAGTTAACAATGTAAAAAGACATGAAAAATCACAATACAGAGGTAGCATTGGTCAAAAGAAAAATTATAATAATAAAATTATAAACTATAACAATTTTAGTAAAAATTATACTAAACAATTATACAACACACACTAGAAGGTATGAGCAAGACTCAGTTAAGAGAGAAAGAACTTATATTTTATCCTCATGTTATGAATAAAAGAGTAGTAACTAGATTTGGAGGCATAGGTTAGAGGAGTAGGGAAAGGGGTAAGAGCAGGAAGGGGAAAAAGATATCAGTCTGGGTTAGCACATGGACAAAGCCAATGATTTTTCAGATGTTCTTTAAGATGTTTTTTAAATAGAGAAGTAGAAGCAAGGGTAGATAATTCAGAAGGAAGATGATTCCAGTTTTTACCTGCAGTGTTTGAGAAAAGTGAATCACCAGCTTTGTTGTTAGCTTTAATTGAGGAAACTAGAAGGTTATTAGCAGAGCGTAGTGTTGCTAGATTTTTATATGGTGTAATTAGATTAGTGAGGATAGGGGTATTGTTAGGGTGGAATAGGATCTTTTGAGTAATAAGTAATTGTTGACAGAGTATATGGTTTTGCAATTCTAGCCATTCAAGTTGTTTGAGGTTGAGGCAGTGGTGAGTTTTAAAGGGGGAGCATGTGATGAATCTAGCTATGCTATTATAACAGGTGGAGAGTTTAGAGAGATTGTTTTTGTAAAGGTTAGTATATATAACAGAGGCATAGAAAAGGGTGGTTATGAGGTGGGTCTAGGCAATAGTTTTTCTTGCAGAAGGGGTAAGGAAGGGTTTAATTCTATAGAGGGTACCAAGATTTTTTGTTAACAGACTTTATGGTGGAGTTGATATGGTCATCATAGCTGAGACGATTATCAATTATTACACCTAGTAGGCGGGTTGTAGTATCTGGGGTTATTTTGGTACCATTGTTAGAGGTTACAAAGAAGAATGGATTAGGTGATTTATTTCCCATTTGTAGCAGAAAGTACCACTGTCTATTCTCCATGTCCCTTCTTTAAACCCAGTGGCCTTCAAAATAAAATGATTTCTGTCACTGATGAGTGGTTAGAGCAGTGTTTCCATAATGGCTGATATAAAGGAACAGTAGAACAATACTTAAGCTTAATATACAGACTCATTTTCCAGATGTTCTGATGGTGACAAATACAACTTGATACCTTTTCTGATGTCCAAATAAAGTCACTACTGGAAGTGAGTGTAATATTATCAGTCTGGAGTGGTGCAAGCCCTGGACTAGGATGTTTGTCTCAACTTTAAATCGATATATGTGCGAGAGATCCAGTGGTTAGGTTACCCTTGAACTGAGAGGAAAAAGTTTACTAGAACCATTTGTATTTCTTTTTTTTTTATTAGGCTTTGCTAGATTTTACAATACAGGTTGGTCATAATATGTAAGGCAAGGCATACTGGACACCTTATGCAAGCTGCAACTTTTTTCTGATGGTAGGTACCCAGGTAAAGAGAAGATATAGAAAACTTTGTTTATGAAAAGGATGGATGTAGTTGGGGAAGATGGGGAAAACATCAGTCAAAAAGAACATTTTACTGAAGAACGGAAAGTTTATTTTCAGGTAAACAAAAGACAGATAAAGGGAGGTAAGTACTAAAATAAAAATTTACAATACTTCCATTTCAATAAGTTTTTAGCATTTAGTTTAAATTAATACAGTCACAAGCTAACAAATATTTTTGAGAATAGACAGTATAAGTAATTATGATATTTAAATGCATCATAACTGTTCAGAGTTGAATAAAACAACAACTGAATTCAGTTCAGAATACAGGAAGTATAGTTGCTCCAAACCACCACACAGACAACTTAAAACCCAAAAAAACCCCGGAAAAATAAGAAAACCACTGCCTGTGGTAAAGAAAAAGCACTCACTTTAATGTATCCTCACTATAAAAATATAAAATAAATTAACATACAAATTTCACGGACTAAGCGCTTTCACCTGATAAAATATTAAGGCATCATCAGAGTCAGTGAAAACATCTTTAAGCTCTATTTAAATAGCACCAGATCTTAAAGTCAATCATTACCTCATTTCCTGCCATGTCAAATTATGTAATATGAAGAATAAAATATCTAACAAATAAATAGTAAAAATGTTAAAACATTTAAAAGTTAAAAATAAAATATCTGGAATGCAACTTTAGCCTGTTATAAAATGGTAAATGAAACAAATCTTTGCAAAAGGTAGATCATGAACACTTTAAACCAGATAAAACATATAAAACATATCCATCAGGTGTAAACTTTGCAAAAAAAAAAATCGAACATCTTTTGCTCCCCTTTTTAGAACACATAACAGAGATGTATTGTCATTAATGCTTGGCTTCTCTTTGACATTTAATCTAAGTTGCCATTCTAACTCTTTTTTTAAAAGTTCTAATCCAGGGTCACCCTCTCTCATTCCTGCTTTTGTTTTGTCTATCACAAAAATATAATTTTTTTATATTCATTGCATTCTCTAGAGTGCATGTATAAAGCACTTGTCTCTTTTCTTTTTCTTATATCCCTATTGTGATCCAGAATTCCGTCATGTAACTTCCTGATGGTCTTGCCTATGTAGAACGCAGGGCATGACACACATGTAGCGATGTATACAACTCCATTTGTATTGCAGTTGCAGTGTCCAGAACACTGCAGTGTCCAGTTGTGTGTTTCAATAGTCAGATAAGGACTATCATTAATAAACCTACAACTACTGCATACCCCACATTTGCTCATCCTAAAGATGTATGTCTTTTTAAACCTTTCATTGTCACATTCAAGTATTTTCTTGATATTTCTTCCCCTGCTGTATACAACTTTAGGTTTTGCACCTAATTTGTTTTTCAATTCGGCGTCAAGCACACTGTCCCATATCCTACATAAACTTTTTGTCAGATCTGGAGCTAAATGATTGTACTGCAAGACCATAACATTGTTCTTAGGTATTTCTACATTCACCATCATTACAGTACTCATCCCACCTCTTAAAATGGGGCTAAATCTCGTAGAACGATTTTTTATTACTTCTTTCTTAACTGATGTCAGAAGCTAAATGGGATAGCCCCTTTCTTTGAACATTCCAATGAAAACATGCATCTCAGGTAAAGATTCATCATTACTGACCAACCTGGAGAGCCTGACCATTTGGCCTTTAATGACACTCTGTCTTTGATGAAAAGGATGGCAACTATGATAATCTACGAGTGTGTTTGTATACGTTCTTTTCCTAAAGATGTTGGAAGAGAGTTCTCCACTTAAACTGTTTTTGCTCAAAACAATATCTAAGAAATCAATATTTTTGCTATTGGTCTTATATGTAAATCTTAAAAAAATCAGTTGTTGTGTTCAAATAATTTATAAATTCCAACAGCTCTTCAGAACCCCCTGTCCACAGAATAAGGATATCATCCAAAAATCTATGATGAGATAAAATTTTGTTCATGTAAACTGAGGTGAAAACCTCTGTTTTCTCCCATTCAGCTAGAACAAGGTTGGCATAAATTGAGGTGTACTTTGCACCCATAGCCACACCTGTTTTTTGCCTGAAGTATTCACCTTCAAAACATAGAAAATTGTTGGTAAGCACCATTTCAACCAGGTCTGTCAGTAAGTTAATCCTGGTTTGGTCCAACAACTCACTCCGTGTCAGGCTTTGAGTGAAATACTCCAAGCCTACCTCATGGGGTATAACAGAAAAGAGATTGATTACATCAATTGTGATGAACACAAAGTCCTTGTCACTAGGCACTGTTCTCAATAAATCTAGACAATGCCATGAGTCTTTCAAGATAAGAGTAAAGGACTTGAGAGCTGTCTTAGAGTGATGATCCACAAAGGCTGCTATTGATTCTCTCTTAGAGCCCTTTGCTGCCACAGTTGGTCTAAAAGGGGGGGATCACTCTGATTTTTATGTGTCTTGGGGATCCCAAAAATTATTGGGATGATTGGTGTCTCCACCCTAAGGTACTCAAATTCATCAGGTTTCAATAAGCCTTGATACAGGGCATCAAGCAACATCATGTCTATTTTCATATATGCCCTATTAATCTCATTTATTGTTGCCCTTTCATAAGTCTCACAACATCATGTCTATTTTCATATATGCCCTATTAATCTCATTTATTGTTGCCCTTTCATAGGCCTCTTCATTATTTAAAAGCTCATACATTTTGCAAACATAGTCAGATTACTTCATTAGTACTACCCCCCCCCCCACCCTTGCCTGGCTTCATCACTCTGTATTCTTTATTTCTGGCTAAATCATTCAGGCACAGTCTCTCTTCCTTTGTTAAATTACTAAAATTTGATTTATCCATTTTTAATGTTTGTCTAAAATCATTTTCTACCAACCTCTCAAAAATATTGATCAGGGGGTTGCTAGGAGGTATAAAAGTTCTTTTGCATTTAAGGCTGTTTGAGCTATTATCAACCACATTGCTTCTGTCATAAAAATACAGTCTTAAATTCAACTGTCTTGTAAATAGTTTAAGATCAATTAATAATTTTGCTATGTCTACCTTGAATTCAGGAACAAAACTAAAGCCTTTCCTTAAAACATGAACATGTTCATTTTTCAAAGTAAAATCTGTTAAATTGTAAATAGCACCTGTACTGATACCTGTTAAGTTCACTTCTAAGCTTGCACTAGGTGTTAAACCGGCATCATTAAATGCTGTTTCTGCTTGTGCCTGTACATTCATAATGTCATCCTCATAAACATAAAAAGTATCAGCTTGTAAAACACATGTATCAGCTTCAACAAAATCAGTAATCGATGTATTTTGCAATTCAACAGAATCATTACTGTCCAAAGCATTAATAATTCTCATTTCAGTCATTTCAGTGTCACATATCATTTGTGAAGAAACAGTGCTATTTTCTGTAACATCCAAGTTAACTGATAATTCGGTTAATACTGAGCTCTCCTCCTCCCTCTCCCCCTTGACCATTGTGTTCCCCTGTATAGTATTCCTTGTTGGCCTCCCCAGTGGGAGCCTTGTTGTTTGCCCTGTTGTCTCTGGTTCAACAGGCGTTCTGAGCGACTCAGGGGTCATTGTTCTAAAAAATATTCATTTTCTGCCTGTCCTACTTCATTGGTATTCACCTCATTGACAGTAGAACTAGTAGTTACAGTTCAGAATACATTTTGAATAAATTGCATTTATTTAAACTGTATTTGCTTTAATACTGTTACACACTCAAGTGTGCTAGCTTCCACTGCACTTTCATTTGTTTTTAGTGCTGTTTTACCTGCTTTCTGAAAAAAAAATCTAAGCTTGTTTACTGCCTTTCCTGTAACTAGTCTAGTCCAGATACAGATTTGCTGTATCCAAGACATTTGGTAAGCTTCTGATCCCCCCAAGCCTTTCTGTGTTGGAGGGAAGCCTTCTAGCTTATCATGATTCTATCTACCACAAGACAAGTGGTTTCTGGCCCAGAAATTGTAATTTATTGGCTGTTTGGGCAATTTTCCCATCTCTTTCAACCTTCTGGTTTAAAAGCCCGCGTTCGCTTTTCCCGCCTTTCCTGTAACTAGTCTAGTCCAGATACAGATTTGCTGTATCCAGGACTGTATGTAAGCTTCTGAGCCCCCAACCCTTTCTGTGTTGGAGGGAAGTCTTCTAGCTTATCAATGGGAGAGGTAAGCACTAGGTAGCCTATCTACCACAAGAGGAGTGGTTTCTAGCCCAGAAATTGTAGCTTATTGGCAGTTTCGGCAGTTTTTCCATCTCTTTCAACATTCTGGTTTAAAAGCCCACATTTGCACTTGTTTCCCGCCTTTCCTGTAACTAGTCTAGTCGAGATACAGATTTGCTGTATCCAGGACTGTTTGTAAGCTTCTGATCTCTGCTAGTTCTCTCCTCTCCTACACTTTTACTAGCTTATTTGTTTAGCACTTTACCAGATTTCTTGTAGCAATTATTGTAGCACACAAAAGTGCTACCAGCACTAAATGTTCTACAAGGAAACAGCTCCAGTACTTATTATTAATGCCCACCCCTCCAGACATGTCTAAAAGTCAATTCCCTGTACTTTCTCCTATTAACCTGGTGAACTTGGGCATCATGAGGCAATGTAGCAACTGCTTCATGTACACTGACAACCCTCTCCTCTTACCTCCCAACACTCAGACTTGAGAGAGATGCCCTTTTATATCCAAACTGGAAGCCACGCACTCTCCAGCCAATACTGGAATAGCTGGTCAAGAGGAGAAGGTCAACACATGCACCACACCACATGGAACACATAGCCCTCCAGAACACACAAACACAAACCACACACCCACCTTTGTGGAGGCTCTCAATAAAAATCTACCCATACAGCAGAGACCTCCAAGGCAGAAATGCACTCGACCACTACAACATAACACTAATCACGAGACACATAACTCTCCTAAACAGTGTGCCACTCAACCAAAGCCCCTAAGGAAAAACAGCATGCCCAACACACTAGTCATAGGTGACTCGATAGTGAGGCACACTGATGTTCCACTCACTAGGTTTAATAAGGAGAAAGTAACAGTCAGCTGCCTGTCAGGTGCCAGGATCTGCCACATAGCGCATACACTCATGTCCCTCAACAACAGATACAAATATGACTCTGTCATTATACATGTGGGTGTGAATGACCTGAGACGTACCTCCCTGGTTTACATGAAAAGAGACATGGAGGAGCTCTCGGATTATGTAGCCCAGGCAGGTATGACCCTAGCCCTGAGCAGCATCCTACCATCACCCAGAATGATACCACAGTACAAGCAGAAAATGATTGACTTCAACAATCGGCTAAGTTTCTGGTGTCATTCTAAGGGGATCCAGTATCTGTCTGCCTTGGATGACATGATTGACAGACCTCGATGCTTTGCCAGAGATGGCCTGCATCTGCCACCTCTGGGCTTCTGGATACTGGCCAAGGCTCTTACCACCCCTATAGTGCCTTTTTAAGGTGGTGTTCCAAAGACCAAATTACCACTGTAACAGCTACAAACAAATGCAATATGAGGGTCATGCTGCTCAACGCTAGAAGCCTAAATCTCAAAATGTACTCGCTTGAAGCACTCCTTAAAATGGAGAACATTGACATTTGTGCTGTAACAGAGACCTGGTTCAAGGCAGCAGAAAGCACAGCTGCACTACCAGACTATAACTCATTCCACACCTTTTGGCCCCAGAACCTGGACCAAAGCTCCAAAGATGGTGGTGTTTCCATATTCATAAAGGATGCATACACTTCTAGACTGGTAGCCCAACATAACAGATCTGAGATACTTCGGGTGCAGCTAACATTGGGTAAGACAGCAATCCAGGTCGTAGCCTGCTATAGGTCCCCAACCATGTCTCAAGACTCACACTCCATGTTCCTGAGCACCCTGTAGAATATTCGGGTGCAACCTGACACTCTCATACTGGGCAATTTCAACTACCCCTCCATTAACTGGGAAAACTACTCATGTACCAATACACATGCCCAGCGTTTCCTGGAATTCATTAATTCCAATGCCCTGGACCAGCTCGTTATTGCCCCCACTAGAGGTAGCAACATCCTTGACCTGGTCATTACTAACATGGGCGACTGATGCTCTACACCAGTAGTCAACTCCTCCGTGGTTAGATATGACCATCAAACTGGATCATGCCTGTTCAACATGGTCGACTTCTTTTAGTCAGTCACCAGAGCTGTGGATGAAGGCAAGGTGGTTAATACAGCCTACCTTGATCTGGCCAAGGCCTTTGATACCATTCCCCACTCATTAAGTATAGAAAAACTCACTAAGCTAGGCATCAACCCCTATATCACTAGGTGAGTTGCAAACTTGCTCACAGATAGAACCCACAGTGTGAAAGTAGCTGACACCAAGTCAGACCGCAGGCTAGTCACAAGTGGGGTCCGAGAGGGTTTGGTTCTGGGTCCTCTCCTGTTTGGTATCTACTTCTCTGAAGTCCAAGCCAACATGAAGGGACTTTGGCTGACAACGTCCGCAGATGATTGCAAGTTGGGAGCTATTATTAACTCCCCAAGTGATGTTGACATCCTACAGAAAGCCCTCACTGAGACCAACGACTGGTGACAGAACCATGGCCTTAAGCTCAATGCCAAAAAATGTGTCGTCATAACCCTTGGGAAAAACCCAGTTCCCCTTGAATGACCACATCAATAGTAGTCCACAGAACACAGAAATCATTATAAGAGATCTGGGAACACAGGTTGACAGCAACCTCTCTTTTGACCACCACATTGTCACTGTGGTCAGAAAGTTCTTCTATGTGGCACATCTCATTACTATGGGTTTTGCATCCAGGAAGAAAGAGGTCATTATCTCCCTCTACTCCTCCCTCATTAGGCCAATCATCAAGTACAATGCCCCATTTGGCATGTACCTCACTAGACACCTGCAACAACTGGAGAGGTTGCAAAAGTACCTCATAAAGAAGATCCTAGGCCTTAAACACTTATCCTATATGGACAGACTCAAAAAACTCCAACTATTCTCTGTCTCATATTGCCTACTTAGATACAATCTCTACTTGACTTACAAAGCCATGTCTGACCCAGCACTGTTAGAAATGGTACATCTAAGGAAATCCCAATTCCTTTGCACCACACACTCCAGAGACTTCAACCTGATTACCACAATCAACAGAATATGCTGGAGGGACAGGTTCATAACCCAGAGACTGCCTATGCTATGTAATAGACTTCCCATACATGTCAAGCAGAGCACCTCACTGGCCCTCTTCAAGAGGAATCTTGATGAATGGATGAGAAATAGAAAATTCACCCTGGGGATCACTCCAGTGGCTCTACTCGACAGAGGCACTGGGAACTAAGGTCGGGTGGCATGATGCCAGGGTAATCCTATGAGTTAGGCTTGTAAAGGCTCCAGGGCCATTAGCCTAGTACACACCTATAAACCTATGAACCTATAACTAGTCAGAAAATGATATTAAAGATGACTGAATGTAAAGATACCAAACACAATAGACTACAGACAAGCAGTAAGTGGTCGCAGGCTAGTTATGCATAACACTACCAGTCCCGGAAGTAAAGAAGTGAGTAAAAACAAATTTCAGGCATATTTAACTTTTCTACCTGTAGTAGTAATCTGATAGGAATAGAAGAAAGCAATTCTGGATATATTGCATTCGTTGAAGACTTCAGTGATGGCGAACATCTATGACTAAAGCAATAATGATTTTGGAAACTTTACAAACCCCTTGTCTTAGAAAATGGGGGCTCCCCTTCAACACACACACACACACACACACACACACACACACACACACACACACACACACACACACACACACACACACACACACACACACACACACACACACACACACACACACACACACATGCTACATTTAAATCCCTAAACATCTGGAGACATAAAACCTAACAGAAACTGCACTTGGCCAAAGGAGCTATCAGGTCAATGCTATTGTAAAAGTCATTAGTTTCCTGATCTTCTACAAATTATCAGTGCAAATATAACAAACTTGAAAAAGTATTGTTAGATCTCAAGGGAAAGAAAGTTTAGAGACTATGGGATTCTATTTTACCAGTAATAACTGTTAAGGTCTCATTGAATATAAAGTTCTTTAACCTCGGTAATTGTATAATTAGTATAGTAAGTGCTAGACACAAATAAAGATCAACAGGGTATAACTAGTCAGAAAAATTCATCCGGTACTGGTCATTCGGCTGCTCATGATGCGGCTGTTCAGAGTCCGGTTACAGCTTGGGAGTGCTTTATGGGTGAACGTGAATGCCGGTTTGTCAACCCTTTTCAGACATTGTGCTCTTCTACTTTGGCTGTTTTGTCTGCAGATGTTTTGAATTTGAGAGACAAATTGGAAAATCTTCTGAAGAAGGAGGCGAGCACTCATATCCATATTCTTTTCCTACAGCGATATGTGCAGTTAAATATTACCCAGAGAGGTCTGTGAGCATACAAAACACCCACAACCCCTTTTGAGGAGGGGAATGCTGAGGATATGAATTTTCGAAAAAGATGGGTACAGGCAGCCCATCAGTGCTCCATAGAATGGGCACCTATCCTGACTGAGAGGGATGAATTAAAGAAGCAAAGGCTGAAGGAAGAAATTGGTGTGGTGAGTGCTGAATTAGATAAACTTTTGACAACAGTCAAACTTACTAACATGCTTGAAGAGATAAATGGCAGACTTGTGGAGTTTGAACAGGAGATAGTGGAATGAAAAAGCTATAAGATTAACAGGGACATTAAAGACTATAATCTTGACAAGGAGTTCCTTTGGAAACAGAAATCTAGCAGGTCTTTTTCATTTAGGAGCAGGAATAATAATGGCAGGAGTGACTATGGCCGTGGCAACAATGTTTTAATGGCAGGAGTGACTATGGCCGTGGTAACAATGTTTTAATGGCAGGAGTGACTATGGCCGTGGCAACAATGTTTTAATGGCAGGAGTGACTATGGCCGTGGCAACAATGTTTTAATGGCAGGAGTGACTATGGCCATGGTAACAATGTTTTAATGGCAGGAGTGACTATGGCCGTGGTAACAATGTTTTAATGGCAGGAGTGACTATGGCCGTGGCAACAATGTTTTAATGGCAGGAGTGACTATGGCCGTGGTAACAATGTTTTAATGGCAGGAGTGACTATGGCCATGGTAACAATGTTTTAATGGCAGGAGTGACTATGGCCGTGGCAACAATGTTTTAATGGCAGGAGTGACTATGGCCGTGGTAACAATGTTTTAATGGCAGGAGTGACTATGGCCGTGGTAACAATGTTTTAATGGCAGGAGTGACTATGGCCGTGGTAACAATGTTTCTGCTTCTACCTCAGTCTCTTTTGCTGCCTCTGAGGAGACAGATATTATTGTAGGGGCTGAAGGTGGTGCTGAACAGTTTCCAGACCTGCCTTGTTGTTGTTGTGTCTTTCGGCTTTTGCCGGTTAGGGGTCGCCACAGCGGAACTCTGGTCCGCTAATGATTGGCAGTAGATTTTTACGTGCTGAGTTGCCAGCCCTGACACACAACCTTCAACGAAGGTACGCCCATTCACGCATGTCTCCACACAAAAGACGCTTTAGCTGAGAATCGAACAGGACGTCTTCCTGTGAGGCGACAACGCTACTGCAGCACCATCACCGCAGTTTCCAGACCTGCCTAAAGCACAAAATCCTAAAGACTTGCAGTACCGCTTTTGGAACTCTAGTTCCACAAGAACTGACTTTAACAACAGAAAACGAGGCCATAATGAATGGGGCCAGCAGAAGAACTATAATAAAATGGGACAGTGCAACAAAAGGA